>NC_072489.1:61685478-61927978 GCF_027574615.1 Eptesicus fuscus | reverse complement strand
AGTACCCATGTAGGCTGCTTAGTAAAGACTCAAATAATAAACCGGAACACATCAAATGGACTGGCTCCTCCAGAAAAGGCACAATCCATACCACACATGACCTGCACACGGCTACCCCTAGGACCTTGCCCGACATCCCACTGCCACTGAGGACTAACATCCTAAAGGACTCGACCTCCTTCACACTCAAACAGACACCTCCAAAACTATACAGGGCCCCCTGGGAAGACACAGAGACATACTTCAAATTGGTGTGAACTGAGCCCGAAGCATTACCAGAGTCTTGGCTGGGCTACACTCCCCCCAAGAATGCAGGAGTGTTATCACTTCCTAACTTACCTTTGTCCAGGTACCAGGAGAGGGGCTTTCACATGCAAATCCAGTCTAGCAATGGCAAAGAGGGAATCAATAGGACCTGGGCCCTCCCAAGCTCCTTGGATCCAAAGTTTTCGTGAAACACCCTTGGATATTGCAAAATAAATAAATGTGCTGCGTGGCTCAGGGCACTCGTCTGTCTCTCCAGCACAAGAGGTCAGCGAACCACCCAGGACCCAGCTTGAATCTATTCCTGTGTCGACTCTCTTTAGTTCATTATTTCTCAATCCCCGGCCGCCTCTACCAAGAACCCATGTCATCTCTCTCCATGCTGGACACGGAAAAGTAAGATCCCCGCTGCATCAGGCCCCAGCACAGAACGACTTTCTTTGGAAAAAGGGAACTCTGTGGACTAAGGGACACACACACAAAACATGTCCTTATTGTGTCCCAAATGATACCATGAAACAGGAGCTGCCACTGAGGGAATAGCAACGGTACAGAGGTACGTGCGAAAAAAAAACACTCACAATCCACAAACTGTGCAACAGCAGCCTTCCTCAACACTAAAGAGCAAGCCTAGTACAATCTCACGTGGACTATCCAAACGCCTACCACAGCTGCCTCATGCACTATCAAACCTTCACAGCACTGTGCCTACTGAGAAGCTCAACGGCCCCTGCCACCCAACAGAAGATGCATGTCCTAGGAGGCGCTGACAATTCTGACCTAAATTACAGATGCATGCCTGCATTGACAATAAATACACAAGTCACAAGGGGGGGGGGGGGATGCTCCTGTGCCTTGCAAGGGAATGGGGAAGGGCCCCAGGAAGAAGGAAACCATCCAAACATTAAAATGGAAGACAATCACTGATGGAGTGCAACTCACAGGCCCTCATGAGGACAAAAAAGGAAAAACTAGGCGCAACCAAAGCAGCGCAAACTTCGGCTAAGGCAGTCAACACGAGACACGCATTTCAAGTCACACCCAACCCACAGTTGGCCACCGCACTCCCCATGTTCCCTAGCCGTCTCACCTCGGGACTCAGGAAGGCAAGCGCGATGCCTAGATCCTACGTGTGAATGCGAGAAAGGCGATCCCCCAGGAAGCTTCCATGTCTGCAAACTCCGCACGAAGGAATCATGCCGGAAACAGGGCGATGACAGGCAATCAGCACACGGGCCTGCCTGGAGACTTTGGAATCTGAACCGCAAAGCTGAGCTTAGCTGAGCACTACGGTTTTCGCAGCAGAGTTCAGGCAGCTCAAAGGTATCCGCGCAACTCTAGCCTTCCCTCCTTGAAATGCCCTGAGGGAGGAATGCTTGAAATCTGCATCTACACAAACAGCGGCTGAGCAATTGTCTTGTGCCAGCAGAGACCATGCAGCTCCAAGATGTGCGGGCAAGGAGTGACTTCCCTCTTTCCGTGTCCCTGAGGCTCTAGCTCTTTGTCAGGACCATCAACCTAATAGCCGACGATCAGGGAGCTCAAGCACGCGCCGCCCCTCCCTGCTAGAGAAGGGAATGCCCATCACCCCGCTGCGGACCCCATCGCCGCGCTTTCCGAGCGGAGCCCTGCCCCACACCCACAATGCGGCACCCAATGAATTCCGTGGGAGACAGTGACTCAGGTTCATTTTGAGGGGAAGATAAAAGTGAGCGGCGGGAACTGCCCTTCCTCTCCCCGTGGCACAAATCGGCAAGCCACCTTGCGTGCAGATGTTCACAGAAACAGTGCAAAGCATTCACTCAGGGATGCACAACAGGAGGAGCAGCAAAGACCTTGCGTTCTCCAGACTCCTCACAGCAGAGGGAGGATTCCAAAGCAGCTCACCCGGGAACATTGTGCGGAACGGGACTCGGTGCTCGGATCCAGCCAGGGGCCCATTGCGCCCCGCCGTCTGCCCGTCGGCCGCATGCGATGCACCTGGGTGAGTTGTCTGTGGGAGGCGCAACATTCCCTTCTTTCCGTCTAATGTCGGCATTCCCTGTAGTCAGCCTCACCGTTAGATGATGAGTCGGGGCACCAGTAAGAGGAAGAGGCCGGGGAAACCAGAGCAAGGCCAATGAGGAGGAGACATATGGGTGGCTGTGGCTGAGTGGGGGCAGAGAATTGGGAATGAAGCAGTGATAGTGGGAGCAGGGAAAGCAGGGAGGGCCCAAAAATAACGGCTGAAGGAGGAAGGACCACATCCCCACTCCTGGGCGACTCCCGGGTGGCCTTAGGGGACAAGGAAGGCCTGGGAGGGAGTTAATAGACAGGCCTAAGGGAGGACGCACATACTCCTCTCATAGGATAAGCGCCTATCGGCGGCATTAGTGACATTCTCAGCACGAGGAGCGCCCATGAGGCCTATCAGGCCAGCTCCACCAGACAACGTGGCAGTTTCAGGCAAGTGGCCAAGAACACAGAGCACGTACCAGGGATGAATCGCGACGTGAGGGGCAAAGGCCTCCCGGAGCTCAACCCTGAAACAGCACACTGTGGAAAGCAAGCCATCGCACCCCTTGGAAATGCAAACAGAATGCAGTGAACCCAGGGAAAAAGTAATAGCAATAAGGTTAGCAATAACAGCACAGAGGAAATAAGAAAGACCTGTAAGATGGCCCCATGAATGATGCCCGAGGAACAATTCCCAAAGTAGACACCCTTGACAGTGCTACAGTGAAAAGGCAAACCACACCTGACCGCAAATTGCAATGGGAAAGGCAGGAAGTCTGAGGAACATAAAAGCATTCCTTGGTCACGCCAAAGGAAATGAAGGCGACGGTAAAGCGAAAGGAAATAAGACCTCCAGCTTGTTGGGAAGCACTGAAGCCCTGAGGGAGACTGAGAAGACCCATTTTAGTGTGTGCCAACGACGGCTGGCTTTGGGAACGAGTAAGTGAAAACAAGCCCCAGGGCTCCACCCTGTGCTCTCCAACTGCGCTCTCTATGCCAGAAATTTCATACGTCCTCAATATCTGCTCTAATGATGCTCCCTAATGATGTAACTGGAAATGGAGAGACTGAATCGGGAAATGTAAGTCCGAAACCGCAACAGCTGCACTGAGGGAGGGGGCAGCCTTTACTCAGAGAGAGGGGAGCTAAGAATAGGACATGTTCTGTAATGCCCAGTGTTCAGAATCCCCAAAACCCCCCAGGAAGGAGCCAAGACCCGCTGTAACTGCAAGAGAACCTTTATTCGTGCTAGCACGAGCTCTCATCTCCAGCGCTCACCGGGGACCAAGAGAAATTCTCTCGCCAACACAAAGGCTTTAAGGGGGTCTCAAGCAGTGGGCAGGGAGAGTGTTTATGATTGGTCAGGGGTAGGGTGAGGGGTCCAGTTACACAAAGGCACACTGGGTAGCTTGCTTAAGGTGGACTGAGTCCATCTCTCTACATTCCTATTGGCAGGTTCATGCAATTGTTACATTCTCGCGGTTTTCTAAGAAAAAGGAGTTATATACATAGTTACACAGGGTGGAGGGTACAGTACATTTTGTGCTGTCCTGCTCTGCCCTTTCATTCCCCCCTTGTCTTGGGACACCCGGCTCAATCATGAGACGGTTTGTATTTTTACTTTGTCTTTTACTTCTGGTTAAGGCCTTTAGTACTACAGTCCCCAACAGTACTGTCCACAGTGAATTCCAGTTCTTCTCCTGCAGGTGTTGAGTTTCCTCCTGGCCTGCGTGGAGCCCAGGCTAGGGATCTCACGGGTGAGGCCGCTGGCTGCCAGGATCTAGGCCGTTTCCTGGTGCAGGAGCTGGGAGTGGTGTAGCCAGGTCTGGACGCCGTCTACTTCAACAGCCGTGGGCGTGCTCAGGATAACAGTGTAGCATCCCTTCCAGGTTGGGGTGAGTCCTTGGGCAGTGAACTTCTTTACCTATACCGAGTCCTTGGGCTGGAAGGGTTGTACAGGAACAAGCTTATGGGTGGCTTTCTGGGTATACTGCACAGCCTGTAAGGACTTGAGTAAGGGAATGGTTATGAATTCCAGCTTTCAGTTTCTTCCTGTCCCTGGAAAGGAAGCGGCAGGGGGAGGTCTATCATATATGATCTCTAAAAGGGGGGAAACCCCTACCGGTAGGGAGTACACCTGGCCCATAAGAGGGTGAAGGGTAGGAGGTTGGTCCAGTTTTCACCGGTTTCTAGGGTAAATTCAGTTAAATTCTTTTTTTGAGTCTCGCGCATGGCTGTCCTAAGGCTTGAGCTATATTTTGAGATATCTTGGCTACAAAAGGCGGGGCTGTTATCTGATCCTATGACTACTGGCAGCCTGAATCTAGGTATAATCTCCTGGAGTAATCTCTTGACAATTATAGAGGCAGTTTCTGTCCTAGTGGGGTATGCTTCAACCCAACCCGAGAAGGTGTCTATGAGAGCTAGCAGATACTTATACCCTGACGCTAGTGGCTTAATCTCTGTGAAATCTACCTCCCATGCTCTCCTGGGGAATTTCCGTGGGGCCCGAATTCTCAGGGGGACCCTCTTACCTTGCTTAGCATTTACCTGTGCACAGACATTACTTCTAGTGACTATGCTTTTAATTATTTTATCTAAGAGTACCTGCCTTGTAGAACTTCAGAAGTCTTGGTGACGCCAAGTGGGTAGCCTGGTATAATTGGGTAACTAACGTCCAACCTATAGCCTCTGGGACCAACAGTCTGTCATCTGGTAGGGTACACCAACCATCCGGTTCTTTAATGGCTTGCTTTTGTTCTGCCAATTCCTCCTCTTGTTTGGTGTAGGAGGGGGTCTGCATAGGTCCAGGTACGGCAGGGTTACTAAAACTTGTAAAGGCCCCACTGGTTTTTGGGCGGCTTCCTTGGCAGTTTGGTCTGCGGCTCTATTTCCTCTGGCTTCAATTGTCTTCCCTTTCTGATGTCCTTTGCAGTGCACTATTGCAACTGCCCTTGAGAGCCAGATGACCTTTAATGTGGCTAAAATGTTTTCCTTATTTTTAATTTCCTTTTTTACTGCAGTTGGTAACCCTCTTTTCTGGTGGATGGCACTGTGTTCCTATTGGAGGGCCTGGATTAAGGCCAAAAGCTCGACCTTTTGTGCTATGGTTCCCCTATTTAGGGACTGCGCCCAAATGGTGCGGTTCAGGGTGACTACTGCTGCCCCTGCACATCGGATGCCATCCTGAACATAACTGCTCCCAACCGTGAACAGTACCTTGTCTGGTGATGATAGTGGGGCATCTTTCAGGTCTGGACGAGCCGTTTGTACTGCGTTTGTTACCTCTGTGCAGTCATGAATGGGTTCCTCTGGCTCATAATCTGGAAGCTCTGGAAGCAGGCTGGCAGGGTTGATGGCCAGTGTCTTATGGAACCGGATGCAGGGCTGTTCCAGGAGAAGAGCTTGGCACTGGGTGATCCTGGTGTTTGACATCTATCTCTCCAGGGTACCTCGAAGGAGGGCCTCCACACCATGGGGTATAATTAGGGCTAGTTCCTAGCCCAGAGTTTGCTTATCTGCCTTCTTTACCAGCGATGCTGTGGTGGCTACTGCCCAGAGGCACGCTGGCCACCCTGCTGCCACGGGGTCTAGACTCTTAGACAGACAGGCTACAGGTCTCTTCCAGGGACCTAGAGTCTGAGTGAGAATCCCTTTGGCAATGTCTCTTACCTCACTCATGTGGAGGTGGAAGGGCTTCGTGACGTCTGGCAAGGCTAGGGCAGGTGCTGAGATGAGAGCTTTCTTTAGCTCCTCAAAGGCCCATTGTTCTACTTCGGACTAGTTCAGTGGCTGCGTTCCCCCAGTACTTGAGTCTAGAGGTTTAGCAATCCCTATGAGCCCCAGTATTCATAGGTTGTAGTATCCAACTGCCCCTAATAATTCCCGCTTCATCCCCCGCAAAGGATATGATGGCAGTCCAAATAGTTTCTGTAGGAGGTCACATCTACATAGGGGGTACGGGCATTCTGGCATGACCAGAAATGAATGAGTTACCGTGTTCTTTCCGAGGTCCATAGTCCTTTTTGATGTCTAAGGAAAACAGGCAATTTGTCCGGTGGCTTCCTGGACTGCTGTCTTCTTAGAGGTTACGGGTCCCATAGGCCCTGTCAAGACTGAATAGGCTGTTTCAGTGTCCACCAGGAAACTAACAGGTTTGCCCCCCACTTGTAAGGTTACCCTGGAGGCTTAATAGAAAGGAACCCCGGTCCTGTCAGTCCTTTTCTTCTAAGTTAAAGACCCTTGGAGTCTTAGTCTCCCCTTTCTGCTTCTCTAGCTAATCTGCCAGGACATTTTCTCTTCCTGTGCCTCTCCTTCTTACAATAGGCATACTAATTCCTTCCTATTTGCTGCTGGCTTTTTCTTCTTTCTAATATTTCTCTGTTCTTCTTCTTACTAATTATAAACTTTTATAAATTTTATAATTTTAAATTAGTCTCTAAACTTTTTTTATGTCTTTCAAAAATGTATAATTATGCCTCAAATCTTTTATTACTTTAAAATATTTAGAAAAGGCAGAGGGAGAAGGGAGCAGGCTCAGCCGCTTGAATTTCAAACTGTTATATTTTTCCTATAGATAAGAATATCAGATTCTGATAAGCCTGGAATGGGGAATTTCTAGCTGCCGCCTTTAAGCCCCCTAACAGAACACGGTGAAAAGTGTCCAAGGAGTTGCCGAGGGTTCTTGGGTCTCATTGGGGCGGAGGGGGTCACAAGGGAATTTCCCTCCTTGTTGCTGCCTCTAGCCACTTAAAACAATCCCTGGAGGGGAGGGACACCGGGTGGGCGGAGGCAGGGAGCGCGGCACGGGTCCCACCGAGGCGTTTTCATCTGGCAGCCCACTCTCTGTTCCCACTGGGAAAAGTGCTTGCCTCCTGCTAACGAAGGTGGTGTGGGGGAACCGGTGACCCCTACACTGTAATCAGACTCCCTGACCTTTCTGAAAAGCCACTCTGCTTGAGTGTGTTTCTATTAAAAATTACTGATTTCAAAATTATAACTTAAGAGTTGCCACACACACACAAGGACCAAGTGGCCTATAAAATATTTTCCTTTTCTTTTAAAGGTTTTACAATGTACAATAATCATATCAAACTTAATGGCCAATTGAGACAAACACTTCTGAGACCGTTCCTCCACCACTGATTAAGACTGGGTGGTGGCAGGTGGCAGAAATAAGATTCATTTAGGTTTTGAGCTTGCTGGGCAGCCTTGGTGACTTTGCCAGCTCCAGCTTCCTTCTTATAGTTAATTTTAGAATGTGGTCCCTGCTTTAAGTCTCTTTGGATTACAATTGTTATAACTTTATATCTTCAAATTAATAAATATAGACAGAAATGTTGTTAGGCAGGCCGATTCCCCCTCTGACAGAGAGAAAACACCCCTGGGAAAAAAGAATCCCAGTGGCCACTCGGGGGGATTGCTACCTGTCAGAGCACTCAGCCTTAAACAAATTAAATGTGTTGTTGTTTTTTTCTTCTATATATGAACAAATAATTATAACCAGGCAGACAACAAAATATCAAACAAACATCTGTCCTTATATCATTTCAGTAAATAAGTATTCTTATATTCTTGGGATCTAAGCAGATAACAGGAACACTGCCTCTAAGTCCCCTGATGGGGGCCTCCCTTTCTTATCGTCGCTTTTTCTGGCTTCTGCCATAGGCCAGTGGGCAGGACCAGTGTGTTGAAGGAAAAATCATCCTGCAGTCCGGCTCGGGGAGGGACAGGTTACACATGGAGCGTTGTTTCAGGAGAGGCAAAACCTTGATAAAAGTTCCGTAATTCAATCACACAGTCAAAGGTTAAACTAGAAGGGAAGAACCACTCAATGTCCTCTAAGAGGATTTTAACAAACTGATAACAAACTGACAAAACCTTGACAAATCAAAATTCAATAAATAATATATACATAGAGGGCCCAATTATGACAGAAAATATAAGACAAAAAGACAAAACAAACAGTCCTGATACCAACATGACAAAACACAAAACAAACACCTGTTGAGAGGGAGAGCCTCCAGCCCCTTCCGGGGGGTCCCTCTCTCCTCTCGCAGGAGAAGATTTCTTGTGAGCTTAAAGCCTGGATGGCCTCCTGAAAGAAAAGATTTTTAATCCAGTTACAGATGCTATTAGAATCAGGATGAGAGAGGAAGGGAAAGTCCAGGTTATGTCCTCTCTGAGGATCCTAATAACTGAAAACAGTAAGTTAAACAAACGGTTAACGGGGTCTATAAAGAGTTAATAGTAACTTCAGCCTTAGTTCCACGTTGGACTATGATGTCACAGGCCTGTAAATCTTTCCGCCCTGTGAAGTTGTTAGCTGGGAGTCTCCAAGCACCAAAAGAGATAAGGAAGCTGTAAATAAAAGTTCCTTTGTTCTTTGAAATGTTATAAATGGATACTTTTAAATCAACCTTAGAACTTTAAAATTCAATTTAATACAGTAAATTCACAAATCAGAGCAAACTGAAACCTTCATTTATACAAACAGAGGAATTTTTATCATCTAAGTGGGCTTATTCCCTCTCTGACGGAGAACAAAGGACTGAGAAAAAGGTGTCTCAGCAGCTGCAGGTCCGCCCTATCTTTAAATAAATTAAACAGCAGAAAGAGATAACAAATATTTTCACATTTATATTTATATACCAAACAGTCCGAGTTTTTGACTCCTACTAGATATTTACCAGAGTTTAAACAGACACCTGATTAATTTGCCTGAGGAAGCTCTATGGCCTTGGGGGGGGGGGGGGAGATTAAGCTCCCCTTTCCACTCACTTGGAGTGGACTGAGTCTGTCCCATAATGTCCGTCAAGAGAGTCCACAAAACAAAACAAAAACAAATCAACACACACAAACAGAGGATCCTTAAGAAAAGCCTTCCAACGCGAGTCCGTTGGAGCAGAACCAGAAGCGTGGACGACGGCCTCACGCCGACCGGTGGGAGCGACCCACCTCGTCCCAGAAACTGAGGGGCATACACATCCCTCCTGAAAGAGGATCGAGACGTCTCCCAATGCCTCTAGCCCGTGGTCCTCCAGCACGTCTGCCTAGACCGCTTCGGGCACTGCCAGAAATTCAGATTTGAGCTCACACAAGGGACAAAAGACAGACACCTACCGTGGCCAGTCAGGTTCTCCGGGTTTGGGGGTCCCTCGGAGGGCTTGGGGATCCCGGACGCGCCCCCAAATGTAATGCCCAGTGTTCAGAATCCCCAAAACCCCCCAGGAAGGAGCCAAGACCCGCTGTAACTGCAAGAGAACCTTTATTCGTGCTAGCACGAGCTCTCATCTCCAGCGCTCACCGGGGACCAAGAGAAATTCTCTCGCCAACACAAAGGCTTTAAGGGGGTCTCAAGCAGTGGGCAGGGAGAGTGTTTATGATTGGTCAGGGGTAGGGTGAGGGGTCCAGTTACACAAAGGCACACTGGGTAGCTTGCTTAAGGTGGACTGAGTCCATCTCTCTACATTCCTATTGGCAGGTTCATGCAATTGTTACATTCTCGCGGTTTTCTAAGAAAAAGGAGTTATATACATAGTTACACAGGGTGGAGGGTACAGTACATTTTGTGCTGTCCTGCTCTGCCCTTTCAGTTCCTAGGGCAATAGCATACCCTGGAATGCCAAGTGCAGACACTCATTCCTTTGTGCTGAAAGTAAGCAGGGAAACTGCAAAGCCATGCCTTGCAGAGACGCATGGACAATGCTGCCTCTTTTTTTCGCAGGCTGATATCACGGGGAACAGCAACAAAGACATGTCTACGGCGCACATGTGATGGCTTTCCTGGCAATACTATCTGCAGAGGCAGCAGAAGTTGAAAACCCCCTGCAGCAAACAGGAGCTGCAACACCAACAGGTGAGTGCCTCTGGGGGAGCACAGGAGAACATGTGCCCAGGTCTGACTGCGGGGGTGGGAGGGTACCAGCTGTAAGGACCGGGCAGAAGCATCCCCTCAGGGCAGGAGACAGACAAAGCCCTCTGCTCCGAGCTGGGGGGAGGGTGGGGCGGAAACTATCCAGGTGGGTGGGGCGGAAACTATCCAGGTGGGTGGGGCGGAAACTATCCAGGTGCACTGCTGGGGGCGCTAGGCAAACAAAGCAGACAGATGGACCAAGATGCTCTCCATCCAGCAGACAAATACCCTTTGTCTCCCTGGGGACAAAGAAAACAAAGATGGGAAAGGGAAGGCAGAGTGTGGGTGAGATGAAGGTGAGCCCCTCAGAAAACCTGAGTGGCATTGGCGTAAAGCACTGATATTCATGAAACGCTCACCCGCTGCACAGGGAAAAGAAAGACAGGAGACCATGCTGCTGCTGCTGGGGACAGATGACTGGAGGACAGGCTGTGGAGGCGCATCTTGCTCGGACACCACATCCATCACGGCTGACCAACCCGACTGTTGAGCGGCATGCATACGGACGGACAGCGCCACGCATCACCATCCAACTGCAGACACAGAATCCAAGGAGCTCATAAGTAATACACGCTCAACAAAAGCTGAGAAAAGGACACATGGACATGAAAGTACCCATTCACCCTGCCCGGACTCTCCACAATCCCTAGCCCTGCATAACCCTCCCTGCCATGTCCCCCTCACACCACCTTGCGCCACAAGTACTCTTCTGTCCCCCCGTCCACAGCCCCAGCACCCTGGTGTGGTGAGTGTCAATGCTTTCTTCATGGATGAGCAACTCCGACCAACATGTTGGGGGGAGGGGGACATGGCATGTGACAGGGTGGATACTGGGAGGAAACAGGGAGCGACTGCAGCCAAAAAAGTGAGGGAATGCGGTGCGTGTTTTGGGGGGAGGCAGGGGCACACGTGGTGAGTGGGTGAAGGTATCAGACAAAAGCAATAGCTGTGGGGCAACACCCAGTAGAACAGCACTTGGATCATGAGAAAAAGGTGGCAGCTCTCTGCTGCAAAAGAGGAACACTCATGAGTCACACACAGCAAGAGGTACCCTATAGGGAGCGGGACACCAACACTATCCTCACTGATAACATCTCGGTGGGTTTATGGCAGGGTGGGAAGAATCCCTGGGAGTTTGTAGGGAAGGACTGCACACACAAGAGCAAACAGCTGGAGAGCTCAGGGATGATGTCAGGAAAATCAAAGACACTCATGTCGAGGGCACCCTGGCAGACAACCCATGAAGACTGCATGACGAAAAAAGGGTGCCTGCTGGCTCCCCACAGTCTGTGGGCAGTTGTGAGGTAAAGGTTGAGGGCACAGACAAAACTTGACTCAATCACCTTGCACATATGTATTTGCAGATTTATTTGAATGCACGGATCTGACACAAGCAGTAAACAACAGCGGGCACACGCTCACACGAAAGTCCATGGGGGGCTGGGGGAAAAAGATACACTGAGGGGATGAGTTGCGGGAACAACAGGGGTGGGGGGGGGGGTGGAGTGGCAGAAATCATTCCTGCACGGATGGGTTGAAATGAACGGGCAGAATAGCCCCTCTTCTGGAAACCCGGTCAGCACTGTGAATGTAAAAACATGGTTAGAACAGCCCTGGCACTTGTCTTCGCAGCGATCAATGCTCTTGGAAGTGGCTCCTTTCGCCAGGGCAGGGCAGCACACTCAGGACTGTCCGGTAGCAGACAGCACACATGCAGACACAATCACAGTTTGCAGGGTAGTAGACATTGGACCTAACTGACAGATCACCAAAATATCAGCGACCTACCTCAGCAGGCACACACAAGTAATGCAGGGATATGGGATGGTTCCCACAGCCGGGCCTGTGGGTGGCAGCAGTGCCACCAAGGGTGGGAGGCGAAGGGGCAACACTTCTGTTGGAGATCTGGTGGGATCGAGGAGGTCTGGGTTTACTGCCATGACATGCAGAGAGCACTAACTACCACTGCCTCTACAAACCTTGGGCGGAAAGGTGGGGTGCTTGGAACACAGCCTCCATGGGTGGGGTGTAATCCAACAAAGCAGTGCCAGGATTTCAGCTGCTGGACAGCGGCAAGAGCAGCCATCAATCAGGGCTGGGGAGGTGGAGGGCTTTGCTCCCCTACTGTGCAAACAGAAAATGCACTTATTGCCCACAGACTTCCTGCAGCTGCCCAGGTCTGAGAAGCCCATGAAAATAGAGGTCAGCAGAAGCAGGTTGCTATGGCCACAAAGGGTGCTGGCACAACCATTGAAGAGCAAGTGGGGAGACGGGGGGGGGGGGGGGGGGGGGGGGGGGGGCGGTCTACTACACCCATGGGAGCACTCGGGGAAGGGAACAGAAGGAACGAGGGAAAACTGCACAGCAGAAACACGGATAGACTTAAGGGGGGGGGGGGGGGGGTTGGAGCTGTTAGCACACATACCTCAGGCAGACATACAAAAAACAATGGGCAGACAAGGAATAGAAACAGGAAAGCACACCACTTGCAACAGCAAGCAAACTACGGCCCGCGGGCCACATGCGGGTGTTTTTGCCGTTTTGTTTTTTTTTACTTCAAAATAAGATATGTGCAGTGTGCGATGCATGAAATTTGTGCACAGGAGGGGAGTGTCCCTCAGGACAGCCTATACCCTCTCTAATACAAGACCCCTTGGGGGATGTCCAACTTCCAGTTTAGGCCTGATCCCACAGGGGTCCCTCAATCTGGGACCACTGGCTCCTAACTATTTGCCTGACTGCTGGCGTGATCCCCCTGACTGGTCTCCCCTGCCGACCTGATTCCCCATAACTGCCCTCCCCTGCTGGCCTGATCCCCCTAACTGCTCTCCCGTACTGGCCTCTGCCTTGGTCCCGCCACCATGGCTTTGTCCAGAGGATGTGTGGTCCAATTAGCATATTACCGTTTTATTAGTATAGATAGAGGCCTGGTGCACAGCTGGGGGCTGGCTGGTTTGCCCTGAAGGGGGGCCCGGATCAGGGTAGGGGTCCCCTTGGGGGTCAGGGCCAGCCTGGGCAAGGGGCCTGGGGCAGTTTGCAGGCCAGCCATGCCCACATAAGGGGGGGATCTCTACTAGGGGTGGAGACAGCCTGAGTGAGGGGTCAAGGGCCGTTTGTAGGCTGGCCACACCCCCTTTGAGTGGGGGTCCCCACTGGGGGGGACATGGCCATCCTGGGCAAGGGGATGAGGGCCATTTGGGGGTGGTTTGCAGGCCGGCCAAGCCCCAAGCTTTGTCTGGAATGATGTACGGAAGGTCTCCTGGTCTAATTAGCATATTACTCTTTTATTAATATAGATTATTTTATTATTGCTTGGATTGCCTGCTCTCCCAGAACTTGACATGAGAACAGAAACACCAATCCCAGTCAGAGAGGATATGAGGGCGAGGAAGCTTCTGACCACCATCCCAGGTATGTAAACAAACCAGAAAAGGCCTCTGTGGCTCGGCCCTGACCCCTTCCTCTCCCCTACAGCTCCCAGGTAGCATCCGAGTTCTCCTTTCCTTCCTGTCTCTCCAAGAGTCTCAGATGGTCCACCCGGCAGAGAAGGACAAGACACTTGCCCATCTGGTCTGCTACATTTGCCACATCTGTCCAAAGATCCGACTGTCTAACTGTCTAAGATTCTGCCTGTCTCATATAGCCTTTATGTTTTTCCTTGCTGAGCACTATTCATTCTATAGTGCAATTATACACTGAGTGGCCAGATTATTATGATCTCTGAACGCATAATAATCTGGCTCCAAAGAACATGACTATAAGTGGGCCACTCAGTGAATTGTCCCAGAGAACTCCTGTGGCCATTTCCTGTTCCCTGTCATCCTATCTTTCCTAGTTCTTCTAGCTATTGTGTTATTTGAAGTGGAGCAAAGGATGGGAAGGTAAAATTTCTTCTTCTTCCATTCCAGTGGGAAACTACATTGGCCCTACTGTGGCTTAACCTGTTGTCTGTGCCTTGGAAACAGACAGAAAGCACACAAAACATCACGTCAATCAGGTGGAGGAGAGCACAGCCATCTTCTCTGCCTTGTGCCCACCATGGAGACAGTTCTCAGGGTCATAGTTCCCACGGGAGGCTTAGCACAGGCCACACTGAGACGCATACGAAGAACCCAAGGGTTGGACTGAGGGCCTGGACTTCATCAAGAGACAACAGGGGAGTGGGGTCCAGTAACGTGAAGTGAGTGATGGTCCGCAGAATAAGAACTCCCAAAAGCAGGGGCATGTGAGTGCTTACAGTTCCCTGCTAAAGCGAGAGCCGGGTCTCTGAGGAGCGCCTGGAGTTGGCTGGGACTCCTGAGAAAGACAGACCAGGCTCCCTACGCACGCTGTGCCTTTTGGCTGACTGGTCCTGTGCACCTAAAGTCCGTGGCAGGGTCGGGGTCTAGAGAACCTCCACCAAAAAGAGGAAGGTATGGGATTCCCAGAGACGGGCTTCCACTGGGATAGGCCAAGGCCCAATGGGTGGAGCCAAGATTCCCTCAGTTCGTAGCACCCATTCAGGTGGCCTGTGAGCATGAGCTTCAGGTGCTGATGGAGGCGGCTGGAGAAAAGGGCACCACTGAGCTCTGAGAAGGGAGGCCTCCCGTCACTGTCGCTGTCCCTGAGGGCGTCTCTCGGGGGCATGGACCTTGCTGCTGCTCCATTTTCCATCCTGGGGCGGGAGGAGGGGGGGGGGGATAGGCAACCCACCTGAGTCTTAGAAACCGAATCTCAGGGCTGGAAGGATCTTGGAAGCCAAACCTGGGGCCACCCGGTGTCTCAGCACTTATGCCACCTGCCTCCCGCCTCCTCCTGCCCCACAGGAACCCCAACCTGAAGACCCTCTTGTCCGTGGGAGGATGGAACTTCGGTTCTCAAAGGTAGGATCCCTCCCCAGACGAAGATGGACTAGGAGTTCGGAGGCATGAGGGTCACAGGACCCCAGACTGGTTAGGCACAGGGGACGAAATGGCCATCAGGGTCCCACCTCATGTACAACAAAGAAACGGGAGCCCACAGAGCCAGAGGGACTTGCCAAGAGTTGCACAACAGCTGACAGTGGATCTTATCTTTCCTTTTTACCACCTCAGACCTGAGGCTGGACGGAGGGAGAGGTGGAAAGAATGGGAAACGGGTGGAGAGCCTGGGAGGACTTCCCGGGGTGGGTGGCGTGGGAGCAGGGCATAGGGGGGGGGGGGGGGGGGCGGGGGCGGGGCACGGCCACAGCAGCTCCCATTTAGTGCGTGGTTACTAAGTGTCAGGCACCCTTTCCAGCCATTTCACATGTTCACATGCAATCCTCACAGTGGCACCAAGAGAGTATATGTATCCCCATTTTACAGATGAGCTCACTGAGACCCAGGTTACAACCTGTGCGAGTGGCTTGGCTAGTGGGTGACTGAGCCTCCCTTGGAAACCAGGGGTATCTGGCTCCAAAGAACTTGACTATAAGTGGGTCCCACTGTGGCTGTGTCTCCTGGGGATGTGGGCTCAGGCTCCTGCTCCTCGGGGTACAGAAACCCCCCAGAGGGGACCGTGCCCAGCGTCTCAGCACTAAGCACTTTTCAGTGGTGATTTCATTCCTAGATTTTCCACAACAGCCTCCAACACCCACAGTCATGGGACTTTCATCAAGTCGGTGCCACTGTTCCTCCAGACCCACAGCTTCAACAGGCTGGACCTCGCTTGGCTCCACCCTGGACGAAGGGACAAGCGGCATTTCACCTCTCTGGTCAAGGTGTGGTCGGGTCCGGGACAGGGCCAGGTAGGCGGGCAGGACCAGGAGGGGTGGACAGAACTGTCTCCCACCGATGTCCTGTGGGGGCGGGGAAGAGGGACTGAGGCCTCCAAGCTTCAGGGTTCTGGGACCTGACCCTGGAGGAGGACCTGCAGGTCTGTGTTCAGAGACCCCACAGAGCAGGAAGATGCTGTGACCACAGTGGGGGTGGGGTGGGGGTCAGTAAGCAAGCACCCATGTGTCATGCCCACTTAGGGGGTGTCACTGTGCACAGTCCCTATGACGGGGGACACTCAGGCACATCCAGGGAGGGCAGCCCAAGCATCTCCAGGGACCAGGGGAGAGCGATCCGGTGGAAATGAAGTTAAAGAGAGGATTTTAACAGTGACCAGCAGAAAAGACACAATTATGTTAAATGGAGCAAGAAGCATGAGGCTAGACAACCCTTCAGAAGGGAACACAAAATAAAGATGTTTTTGGATCACTAAGAGGGTCAGGGTTTCTCACCGCTCACCCACACTCAAAATACACATCAAACGCTCATCAGGCAGAGGGAAAACTATCCAGATGAAGGGAGTCAATACAGTCAGAATAGAGAGTGACAAACTAAAAGGTAGATAAAAATAAATAAACATTGACTGTGTTAAATAATATGTTGTGGGATTTAAAACATATATGCAATAGACATAATTAACAACAATACAAATTGCCAATGAGAACTTACAAATCTGGAATTCAACGTCTTATCTGAGCAAACCTCCCAAAATACTGCTGTGCCTACTGCCATCTAGTGGCAGCATATGATAATTGCAGGAACAGCTAGGACAAAAGATTTACAAGTTGTGCTAACCAAAAACCTAGTTATCAGTAAACATGGCAGTCTGGCATCAAGTTGTTCAATCAATATTTGTTGAGTGACTAGGTCATTGCTATGTTTTCTTCCTGTGTTTCTTATTAAGAGAAAATCACACTAAAATAAAAACTGACATCGTCTATTATAAAGAATTCAGTCAAACATGCTGACATCCCAAAGATGGAAGTGAAAACACAACCCCACTCCCACCAGCCAGAATAACCAATCACATTAGGTGAACACAATTTTGGACAAGTTAATATGCAAATACAAAAAGAGAATTATGGGTAATGAACAGATGGGTAGAGATACTTTTATAAAACCCTAACAATCATATTTCAGATACAATTTTAAATTTAATTTTACTTGAATTTCACAAAACAGAAAGACAAGAGACACTTCCCCTAAAATATCCCTTAAAGATTAAAAAAAAGACAAGCTGTGACAACATTAAAGGTTGAAGTCATTAGGATTTTCTCTAAGGACATATTTTCATTTTTGTGTGCACAGTCTGACTTCTTGCTGTGACAGATGCGTTCATTGGCCCAGCCACACGGACATGATCACGCATTTCTGAAAATACTGAAGTTCTTCTGTACCAGTTAGTACAGAAGTAAATGTCATCCCTGGACTCTCTCTCCACAGGGCTCTCCCTCTCTCCTAGAAGCCCCACCCCACCACCAGGACAAACCCCAACACCCCCCCACCCCTACCCCCGCCCCCGTCTGCCCAGAACCCAAAGCTACAGGGGAAGGGGACTCTGGTCCAGTCTCCCATTCACCCTCATCACCCACCACTTTGCCCTAAGCAACTTAGTTTACATCAAAGTATAATAATAAAAGCCTAATGCGCTAGATGGACCGGACAGCCGAATGACCTCCCAGACGAAGCCGGGGCTGTGAGGGCCGATCGATCCCCTTGCATGAATTTTGTGCTTTGGGCCTCTAGTTTTATATAATGGCCTCAGGTAAGACTTTGTTTGCTGAAAATATTCAGTTTGAAAACCCCTGCTCAAGATCAGCCCTTGCAGGTTTGCACAGTCCAAGATTTCAGGATTCTGAGAATGGAGGCCTTTCTCCCTAACACACCAGCTCCTTATAAAGCCAAGTGCCCGTCTGCCTCCTGATGTCATTACCTCACATCCAAATGGGCAACAGACACAGTCCTGCGGGTGTGGAGACGACCCCTGAGCCGGCTCCAAATCGGAGGAGGCAGAAGGTGCTGGGACCCAGGCTCAGGTGGAGGCGGCAGGAAGGGAGTGGGCTTTGCTCCGTGCCCAGGCCTGTGCCAGGTGCTCACGGCCCAGATCCTCTCCAATCCTATGAGAGGTGTTTCTTTGCTCCCTCCTCTCCCTCCTTCCTCCCGGATTTACTGAGCACCTGTCTGTGCCAGGGGCTGGGGCACAAAGGCAAAGCTGGCACCCCAACACCTCACTGCCCCCTGAGAGCGTCATCCAAAAAACGACTGATTGGGGTGAATGCAGAATGCAGGGGGAGCCCCAAGTGACTCGGAGAAGGTTCTATAGGGGACTCAGAGCCGAGCTGGGACCTGAAGGACGAGGAAGGGCATTCCAGGTGGAGGGAACTGCATGTGCGAGGCAGGGAGGCAGGAAAGAGCCCGCCTGGTCTGGGAACTGTGGGAGGGCGATGGGCCCAGGTCCAGGAGATCTGCTGGATGAGGTTGGGGTCCCAGAACCCACTACCTGGATCCTCTGCCTCCTTGACCTCCTTTGCTCTAGGCTGCCTGGCCAGGAAGAGGCCCCAGCCTACCTGCACAAAAGGAGGCTTTGAAGCTGGAGAGGGATGAGGAAGGAGGGGCCAGCTAGTGTGTATTTTTGGATTCTCAAAAATCCCCTCTCCTCCTCCTCCTCCTCCTCCTCCTCCTCCTCCTCCTCCTCCTCCTCTGACACTATGGCAACCAGGTGTCAGCTGGGGGAGCTACCAGTGAGCTGGGCTGAGTGGAGGGGGAGGTGGGCTGGGGGTAGGGCCCTCTGCTCCCCTCTCTGAGCCTCAGTTTTGGTGTCTAGAATATGGGTACGACAACCCAGTTGCTGGCTCCTGTCAACACAGGTGCTCCAGGACTCGGAGGCCCAGGCTGGACTCATTGCGGGGAAGGCCTGGGGGTGAGGGCAGGGCTGGCGAGGACCCTGCATCATCCTGCAGCTGGGGGCTGGGCCAGGCGGCGGGGAGTCCCTCAGCCATGTGGCCTGTGCTTCCCACCAAGCAGGCTGTCCTGGTGCGCCCACTGCACTGTCACTGCCCAGGAGCCCGGGGGAGCAGGAGGCAGCACTGACGCACAGACACAGGGATGGATCTCCCTGTGAGCTCTGCGATGAGAGGTCTAGGGGTCCCCCTGCCAGGGCACAGGGCTCAGCTGCTTCCAGAACCAGGTCAAAGCCCCTAAAGGAGGGGCAAGGAGGGTCTATTTCCTGGGATTGCTGCTCCGATGACTGTAGACTGGCCTCAACCAACAGGAACATGTGCTCTCCCCCTTCCGGGGCCAGAATCTCAAATCAGGGTGTCCGGGGCAGTGCTCCCTCTGAGGGCTCCAGGGAGGGTCCTTCCTGCCTCTTCAGCTTCTGGGGCTCCTGGCCTCATCCCTTCAATCTTCACGTGGCCCCGCCCCCTTGTTCCTGTGCCCAATTCTGGTTGATCACGTGGCCCTACATCCTTGCTCGTGGTGCCTATGCTGGCGTGTTCACGTGGCCCTGCCCCCTCGAGACCTTGGATGGTCTGTTTCCGGGGTGCCACCTCCCTGGTTGGCGGTCTGCCCCTGCTCTCACACCTGTCAACATTCTCTTTGCCAAAGTCCTCCCAGAAAATCATTTGCATAGGCCATCTCTTTCCTGCTGGGACGGTGACAGCAGGAGACAGGAACGCAGGGGCCCGTTCAGAGCCCAGGCAAGAGGTCCAGAGGGGCCTGTGATGCCCCTGGAAGGCTGGGGAGGGGAGGCGGGGGGGTGCTGACTAGGAAGCGGAAAGCCCTCAGGGCAACCCACACTCCTGTGAGGAGCGGCTGTGGTCCATTGTACAGATGAGGCTACTGCAGCACAGAGAGAGCAAGCAACTTCCTCCAGGGCACACAGCATAAAAGGGCAGAACTAAAAATGGAACCCTGGGCTGCCCACAGCCTGTGGCTCCTTGACCTGTGACCTCTGGGTGAGCGGCCCCTCACCCTCTGGCCATTTGCTCTGATGAGCTTCCCCCTTCCCCCCACTCTCCCCCCTCCACCCCGGTGGACAGGGGCCCTGTCCTTGCACCAGTGGCTCTGGGCGGCAGCACTCTTGGTCCCGCGATCCCTCCCAGCTGATGACCTTGGCGGAGCCCGGCTGCCTTGGGGTGAGGGCCTCTTGTGGAGAAGGCCCGCCTCCCCTCGCGTCTGTGGCTTCATTACAAGCACCATTATTGTTCCTGGGTCTGGCTTCCGCCGCCTGCCTCCCCAGGCAGAGTTTGTTTTACCTCGAAAAGAAATTGATTCGGGGTCTACAAACCCGCTGGCTTCCTGCATTCGCTCCCTGAGACACAGCTCTGCTCGGGTACCGCCTGGTCCAAGGCCCTGATGCCACCCCACCAATGTGGCAGCCTCTCCTATCCTCTGGAGCCCCCATTCAGCGCACAGCACCCTCCGCGCTCCCCTGCAGCTCCAGGGACCTGCTGAGCAGGGAACCCAGCCTTTCACTGGTCCCCCAGGTCCTGCAGGCAGCCCCAGGGTCCTCCAACGAGTCCGGGCGGGGCCGGTGGGTTGACTCCTTAGAACCGCCTCTAACTGCTCCTCTGTTTCCAGCCCCGCCCCCGCCCCCGCCCCGCCTCCAGCCCCGCCCCGCCTCCAGCCCCGCCCCGCCTCCAGCCCCGCCCCCGCCTCCAGCCCCGCCCCGCCTCCAGCCCCGCCCCCGCCTGCAGTCCCGCCCCCGCCTCCAGTCCCGCCCCGCCTCCAGTCCCGCCCCGCCTCCAGCCCCGCCCCCGCCTACAGTCCCGCCCCCGCCTCCAGCCCCGCCCCGCCTCCAGCCCCGCCCCGCCTCCAGGCCCGCTTCCGTAGTCGTGGAGGGAGCCGCGGGTTAAGAATCCGGGCGTGAATCCCGCGCCACCATGTTGTTTTATGGCGGCGCTACGTAGGGGCAAGAACACGGCCGCAGACCAACTGCCCGAAGCTCCGGCCCTTGTGCGCAAGTGCGGAAGTGTGCTGGCCCCGAGTGTGACTGGTTTCCGGCCGGTGGCGCTGCACCGGCTTCCCGAGACGTGTAACGGGTGGTGGGCCGCAGCCATGGCTGAGAGGAAACCTAACGGTGGGGGTGGTGCCGCCTCCACCTCCTCGTCCGGCACTAATTTACTCTTCTCATCCTCGGCCACGGAGTTCACCTTCAACGTGCCCTTCATCCCGGTCACCCAGGCCGCCTCGGCCTCCGCCTCCTTGCTCCTGCCTGGAGGTAGTACGGAGAGGGTTTCTGTGGGGCGAGTCTGTGCGGGGAGGCGGCGGGGCCTGCGGTGACGAGGGCCGGACCGGAGGTTTTCCTTCGGCCGCCACCCGCCCTTGTGCGGGGCTGCCCAGGGCCGTTGGTGGGCAAGTGTGAGCGGCTTGGGTGCTTTGGGACCTCGGAGGCGGGGTCAGGTCACAAGGCTTCCTTTGCGCTCATTGAAGGACCCAATGAGCCGGGCACTCCTTGCTGGCGTTCCGCAAGTTTTTGTTTTTGTTCAACACTTACAGGTGTGCCAGGTACTTGCAGGAAATGCAAATGAATCAGCTCCCCCTCTCTTAGGATACGTAGGCTATCCCCTAGGTTATGATGGGGGTCTCCTAGGATGCACCATCGTGAAAGAGCAGGGTTGCAGTCTGTACCTCTACTGTGCAGATATTGCATGTCTATGCATCATTTCCTCTTGAGCTCTTTCCTGTTCTCCTGGGTTCCCACTACTCTGTGCACCTTAGCTCCTTGTTCGTATCTTTATTGCTTTGGAGAGATTGCTTTTTAACGATTGTGTGGCATAACCCAGGGGCGGTGTTTAGAAGCAGAGACTGTGTTCCAGCTCCGGTCTTGGCAATAACTTACTGTGTGACCTCAGGCATGTTCCTTTACCTCTCTGTACTTCAGTGCCCATTTATGTATAGCCTCATAGGGCTGTAATGTGAAATGAATTGATTTTTAAAAAAATATTTTTATAGATTTCAGAGAGGAAGGGAGAGGGAGAGAGGTGGAAACATCAATGATGAGAGAGAATCATGAATGGGCTGCCTCCTGCACGCCCCGGAATCCAACCAGGGAGCATTCAGACCACAGGCCAATGCTCTATCCACTGAGCCAAACTAGCTAGGGCAATGAATTGATTTTTATAAGACACGGAGTATAGTGCCTGACACATAGTTCTATGTAAATGTTTGTGAAATAAACATACATGTCTATTTGAACTGTGGGCTTTTTGAAGTTTGCAGGTGTGACTTATTTACCTTGTTAATTTTAGGGTCTTTAGTGACTATCACATAGATTCTTAGTCAGTGCTAAATATTTTGCCAATGAATACTTTATTCTTGCTTGAAGGACGAAAGACAGTCTCATGGAGAGGGCAAACTGGAGGCACTTGTGCACGCAGATCCCTTTCACTTGTGTTATGTTTCTTCTTGGTGGTACACGTATTTGTTTGTCTTATCCCACTAGAATGTAAGTTTCATGAGAGCAGGAATTTATACCTAGAACAGGAATTTGAAGGATAAGGAAGAGCATGGTATGCAGTAGACCAATTTTTCAATAGATATTTGTTGAATGAATGAAAGTCAGGAATATGTACCTCTTGTTTTGATAACTGGTGGGAAGGTTAGGCATTGCTGTGTTGTGAAGGACTAGCCTGGCTGTAGGAGGTTGAAGGAACAAATAAGGCCATACATGCGGCTAGTTCTGTAACAATTGTTTTTCCATCTATGAAAAGGATTTGATTGTGGCCACCATAGCTCAGTGGATTCAGCGCCCTCCCATCACCAGGAGGTTGCTGGTTCGATTCCAGTCAGGGCGTTTGCTTGGATTGTGGAGGGGTGGAGGGTGGCATGCAGGAGGCAGGCAATCAATGTTTCTCTATCATTGATGATTCTACCTTCTTTTCCTCTGTCTCTAAAAAAAAAAAAAAATCAATAAAACATACTTTTTAGATAAAAGATTTGGTTATTAGAACTCTATTCAGAGAATTTACAGAGACAAAGGAAGAACCTGTCTCATTGGAAGCAGCAGTTAATCATCTCAGGGAAAGAGACACAAAGGAAGCAATTTCATTCCTTTAGCAAACATGGACTGAGCAGCTTCTGTTGGCCAGGCTGTGCTCCAGATGTCTGGGAGACACAGCACACAGCATTGCCCCCAGTGACTGCACAGTATATGTGTACACACTACCCAGCTGTGTAAGCAGTTTGATGCAGGTTTATAATGGCCAGAGAGAGGGATTGATAGTCTGTGTGAAAGCTATGGGTTTCAGGCTGGCTGACTTGGGAGAGAACATCCCTTAGGCTTCAGGGCCTCACATAGGAGGTGATTCTTGAGCTCAGTATGGAAGAAATTAGGGCATTGGGAGAGATAGGCATATGGAAAAGTCTGAAGTGTGGGAAAACCTGCAGATTTGTCAGGATTTGGTGGTAGCTGCTCACATTCTCTCTCCTCCCACTCTTCGTCTCTCTCCCTGTCCCTTCTCCCCTCTCCCAGGAGATTAGTGTGACTATAGTGTGTGTAGGAGAGTGGCTTTAGAGGTCAATAGGGATCAGATCACAAAAAGCCTCCTATAACATACTGAGGAGTTTGTGTCATCCTGTGGTGAGTGGAGGAGCCTTTGAAGGATTTACACAAGGCAGCGAAATTAGAGGTGTGTTTTGGAAAGACTGGAGTGTTGTGAGCTTGCACTGGAATGAAGCCTGCTGTAGCAAGAGCCACCAGCCTGAAGGCCATTGTGAATCAGGCAGGGGTGGATGGCATTGTAGCCATAATCAGCCACATGGGGTGTGAAGGGCAGGGAATGGATATGAGAGATTTTCAGACCCTAACATTGTTGGGACTTAGTGACTCACTGGTGACCAGACTGTCTCCTCTTTGACACAGAGGCTCCTTGTCCTCATTCAGTTTTAGCCCCAAGACCTAGCTCCAGTGCCTGGCACATAAATACTTTGTACATATGTCTTGAATGAGGATCTGACTGACTGACTGGAGAGTATGAGGGAGAGGAGTCTGTGAGGTGTGGTGTCTGGCGTGAGAGGACGGGTAGATGTGTAGGGAGAGGTGCTGCAGGAGCACATGGAGGGGACAGGGAGGATGATGGATTCCGTTCTAGGAGCCCCGAGTTTGAGTAGATGTGGCTGCGCCTGCCCGAGTATTGAGGAAGCAGTGGAAAGTAGGTTCAGGAACAATGAGCACAGTCTCATTTGACACGGAGTTAGGAGTGTCACAAGGATACTGGTAGGTGCTCACTAAAGTTGTATGTCTTTCTTTTTTTAAAAAACTATTTTATTGATTTTTTTACAGACGGAAAGGGAGAGGGATAGAGAGAAACATCAATAAGAGAGAGAAACATCGGTCAGCTGCCCCTGCACACCCCTACTGGGAATGTGCCCGCAACCAAGGTACATGCCCTTGGCCAGAATCGAACCTGGGACCCTTGAGTCTGCGGGCTGACGCTCTATCCACTGAGCCAAACCAGTCAGGGCAAGTTGTGTGTCTTGATGTCAGGTGTGCCTACATGTAATTAGCAAGTGCCCCTGAGGTGAGGCTGCAATCATGATGAGACCAGTATTTCCTTTGTAATTGATGCTAATAAAAAAAAAAGCTTCTTGAATCAGGTAGATCCTTAACTTGTCTTAAAGGATGAAACACACCACAGAGTTTTCTCTATGTTTTCAGTGGTTGAGAGATGGACGAAGAAATACAGATGAATCCACATGAGGTTTACATGACTGAAAAGAGAGTGGGAACTGGAAATACATAAGGAAAGCAGAATGATAAAAGCAACACAGGGGCCCTCGTGTAGGCTGCGATATTTTATTTTTAGTTACAAAGGAACAACCTATAAGAGTATTTGGAATTAGTGGATTATTTTAGTTAAATTGATGAGCTACAGTAGGAGCAACCGAGAGGCTTCAGCCAGAATCTCAGCAAGCCCAGTGCCCTGCTCTAGCAGGTCAGTATGGAGCCTGGAGCTTGAAAGAGGGGGCTCCCTTTGTCAGGTCTCAAGGGCAGGGACCTCATTGTGCCTGGGTGCTGGGCATGGGTACACCTCTGATGTGCTCTGTGCCTTCAGAGGTAGGAGATAGAGAGAATGAGAAGCTTAGGAAGAGGACAATGGAAGTTACGACAAGCTAAGGGCTCATGAGAGTTTAGTAAGGCTGGTCTTTTGAGGCTATGTACTAGTAGAGAAAAAAGGCTTTGATTTTAAAGTTGGGGCAGAGAGAAGATAAATAATTTGATGCTGATAATACCCACAGTGAAAATCAAGTTGGGCAAAGGGAAGCGAGGGGACTTACCTGGCTAGAAAATGACTTTCCTAGTGGTTTGGTGCTCAGTCATGATGCTTTATCTGGTTGTGATACTCTGATGTTAGGGATGGCAGTTCGTTGTTGGCCCACTTTGCCTTGTGAATACAAATACCACATGTTCATTTCCACAGTGAGTGCTTTGTGGGTAAGAGCCCCGGCACACCCTTCTTGTCAACGGAGTGAAATCTGTACTTTAGGTTCTTGTCATGACTGGAAGTAAAATTATGTGTATTTGATTTTTTACCAGGAAAAAAGGGAGCATGCAGAGGAACATGTAAAATAGTAGATACAGATTTTATTTCTATTTTTTAAAATGTCTATACACAAATAGGTATAATTTCTTTAAAAAAAAAATATACTTCATTGATTTTTTACAGAGAGGAAGGGAGAGGGATAGAGAGTTAGAAACATCGATGAGAGAGAAACATCGATCAGCTGCCTTCTGCACACCCCCTACTGGGGATGTGCCCGCAACCAAGGTACATGCCCTTGACCAGAATCGAACCTGGGACCCTTCAGTCCGCAGCAGACGCTCTAGCCACTGAGCCAAACAGGTCAGGGCTGTATAATTTCTATATATTTACAAAATAAATAATGTGTAACTATATTATTAAAAAGTATGGAAAGGTATGTACCGAAATATTGTTGAAGGTGATTATATCTGGGTGGTGGGCTTATGAATGAATTATAATTTTTCTTACTTTTGTTGTTTCCTATTCATATTTTTTTAGTTTTTCATTACAAAGAGAAGTTTTCAAATAAAAAAGAAATGTTTTTCATTTTTTTTCGTGTAAATGCAGAAATGTAATTTGGGACAACACAACAAGAGGCACAAGAACTAGGTCTGTAGAACGACAGCATGCCTTCTAACCATTCGCTCTTCTGTCCCTTTCAGAGGATTCCACGGATGTTGGTGAGGAGGACAGCTTTCTTGGTCAGACTTCTGCTCACACATCTACCCCACAGACATTTAGTTACTTCTCTCAGGTATCAAGCAGTAGTGATCCATTTGGGAATATTGGACAGTCACCATTAACAACTGCAGCAACATCACCTGGACAGTCAACATTCTCCAAGCCCCCAGCTGCTCTCCCTTTTACAACCGGATCCCAAGATGTGTTGAATACATTTCCACCATCCTTTTCGAAGGCTCAATATGTTGCTTCAGCTTCTTCACAGATGGGAACAAATGCTTATTTGCCTGCTCAGCCAAGTAGTCTCCCTCCTTCAAATGTTGGGAGCCCACCCCAAGGAATATCCCAACAAGGATACAATCCCTATCGCCATACTCCCGTAAGCAGCAGAGCTAACCCTTACATTACACCACCACAGCTGCAGCAGTGCCAAACACCAGCCCATCCCACCCATCTGCCACCCTCTGGACCCCCTGTCCACATGTACCAGACGCCTCCAGGATCTCTGCCACCGGTACGGAGACATGTTTTTGTATCCTAATTATTCACTTTAGCTTTTAATCTCTCTCTCACTTAGCCTATGCTTTTAAAAGCACAGTGCTTTTTATAATCAATATGATGACAGATTATTTTCAGAGGATATTCTTTGTAAGATGTGTGCTTTAAAGCAAATGTTCTTTTATAGGTAGCTCATTGAAGATTTACATTTTAGTTCTTATTATCTGTATTGAAGTAGTAATTGAATTTTTTTTGAAGTAGTAATTGATTTTAATAAGTTAATCTGTGCCAGTATTTTTAGATTTTAGTGTAAGATACCAATGATAAATGTGATCTAAGGACCAGTGAGAGTTGAAGCAATTATTATCTTAACAGCCTGCCAACGTCTCATTTTTAATTATACTATTCAATCAAGATACTAAATTATAGGTACTAAAGTTGATTACTCTAGTAATTTCTTTTATTTACATTTATGGAGTTTGGATCTAGACAGTTAACCTCAGTCTCAGGAGGGTAATGGAATAACATTTACGTTGGGTTATGAAATTCCCTTTTTTTTTCCCCCCCCAACTGACTTCCAAAGGGAAATCAACTAAAAAATGGAAACCATGAAAAGACAGCAGTATTATAATGAGTGTAACCTGACTTTACTCTTGGGGACAGAGAATGGGCTTCATTTTACTTAATTAAAATTATACTGATGCACAGACTCTTGATAATGGATCCGGAGCATCTACAAAACCGTTCTTGGAACTGGCATGATGGTCCTAACTTTGTCATCCCCTCCAGGTTCCTCCTTCTGTGCAGTCAGCGTTGTCTCCTCCAGCACAGCAGCAAGCACTTGCTAGACCTGTGGGTCCCTCTATGCCAGTGCCTCCTCCTTTTATGCTTCAAAACCAGTATGAGCCTGTTCAGCCCCACTGGTTTCACTGCAAGGAGGTAGAGCACAAACAACTCTGGATGCCTTTCAGCGTGCTGGACTCTTTGAATCTTGAAGAAGTCTATAATTCAGGTAAGCAGTTTATGCATCACTTATATCTGACTTTAGGGAGAGAAAAAATGAAGGGTATTTATCCATGGCTTACTTTTTGTGAATGTCACATTCCTTAATCGTAGACCCCACAAGAATCAGTACCTTAAGATGGTGATTTTAATGTAAGTTCTGAGTTATTTGAGAAAGGTATCTGAAGAAGTGTTTTAGTAATTTTCTTACTTGTTTAAAAGATTTTTCTGATTTTAAATCAGAGAAGCAGAATAGTTCATATAATCCAGGTGTCATTTTTTTAATCCTTTTTTTTTGGGGGGGGTGTCAATTTTCTTATTTCCCTGATAGATTTGTATGTATAGAGCAGGTGTCCTCAAACTACGGCCCACGGGCCACATGCGGGTGTATTTGCCGTTTTGTTTTTTTACTTCAAAATAAGATATGTGCAGTGTGCATAGGAATTTGTTCATATATTTTTTTAAACTATAGTCCGGCCCTCCTAACGGTCTAAGGGACAGTGAACTGGCCCCTGTTTAAAAAGTTTGAGCACCCATGGTATAGAGTATATAGAGCATTTTCTATGGAAATCTTATTTCTTAAGATGCTGTGAAAAAAGTATTCCATGATCAGGTGGGTTTGAAAGTGCTGTGACTACATCTGCCTTTTGAGACAGACAGTGCACAGTAGTGTGTTAAGGCTGTGAGAAGTCCTGCGGGAGGGAAAAAAGGTGTCTTTGTTTATCTTGATATTTCACCATGTTACTTAAAAATTGCCTAATAATATTCTTCAGAAATATACTTCATAAATATTGCTGCTTTGGTTTAAAAAAATTACCAGTTACTTGAATTATGTTCATGTTTTAAAATTTTGCCCTAGTTATTTCTTCATTTAGGATCATAATTTTGATCAACACAGATTAATCTTTAGCTCTTTTTATTTATTTTTAATGTTTTAAAAATCTATTCTTTTTTAAAATTTAAATTATTTATTTATTTAACTCCTCACCTGAGGACATGCTTAGAGAGAGGAAAGGGGGGAAAGAGAGAGAGAGAAAGAAACAGCAATGTGAGAGAGAAACATCGATGGGTTGTCCTCTGTATTCGGCCCCACTGGGGATCAAACCCACAACCCAGATATGTGCCGACTGGTAATCGAACTGGAAATCTTCCCATCCATGGGACAGTGCCCAACCAGCTGAGCCACTCCTGCCAGGCTTAAGGTATTTTTAAAGAAAAATGAGCTTAGTTCTTTGTCTTTAAGGATCAACTGGTCCTGTATTCATTACTTATTACTTTATATATGCCTTGTAACTGTTGGATTGAACTGTGGACTTTGTGCTCCAGTCCAGCCAGACCCTGAGAGTGTGGTTCTAGGCACGGATGGAGGGCGCTATGACGTTTACCTCTATGACCGAGTGAGGAAAGCTGTGTACTGGGAAGAGGAGCCTGCTGAAGTGAGACGCTGCACTTGGTTTTACAAAGGAGACACAGATAGCAGATTTATTCCCTATACAGAGGAATTCAGTGAAAAACTAGAGGTACGTGGGCTTTATTCCTTTATGCTTTTCTTAAAAAAATGTAGGCCCTGCATACATTGGAGCCTCATGAAATACCACCCACAGGGAGCAGACTGTTTATAAGACAGTCTGTCTTTCTTTTCTTTTTTTAAATATATATTATTGATTTTTTTGCAGAGAGGAAGGGAGAGGGACAGAGAGCTAGAAACATTGATGAGAGAGACGCTTTGACCAGCTGCCTCTTACACACCCCCTACCAGGGATGTGCCCGCAACCAAGGTACGTGCCCTTGACCGGAATCGAACCTGGGACCTTTGAGTCCGCAGGCCAACGCTCTATCCACTGAGCCAAACCGTTCTTTTTTAATTAAATTTTTTAATGTATTGATTGATTTCAGAGAGAGAAACATCGATTTGTTGTTCCACTTATTTATGCATTCATTAGTTGATTTTTCCATTCATTTTTAGAGAGAATGCAAGTGAGGGAGAGAGACAGAGAGATAGAGAAACGTCAGCGTGAAAGAGACACACATCGATTGGTTGCCTCCCACACATGCCCACACTGTGGCCAGGGACCTATCTTGCAACTGAGGTACATGCCCTTGACAAGAATCAAACCCAAAACGCTTCGGTCCGTGGGCCAACGCTCTCTCCACTGAGCCAAACTGCCTAGGGCCATTAGTTGATTCTTGTATGTGCCCTGACCAGGGATTGTACCTGCAGCCTTGGTGTATGAGGACTTGGGGACTACACTGTAACCAACGGAGCTACCCAGCCGGGGCCAACAGAGCCTGTCTTGATTCTGTACACAAGGAAGATCTTTGGTGTCAGAAAGTTGTAGGTGGGAGTGTGCAACCTCATCTAATTATGAACTTAAAATGGCTCCCGGGGGACTCTAGCCGATTTGGTTCAATGGATAGAACATCGGCCTGTGGACTGAAGGGTCCTGGGTTCGATTCTGGTCAAGGGCACTTGTCTTTCCCACTCTCTTCCACTCTCTCTAAAATCAATGGAAAAATATCATTGGGTGAGGATTAAAAAATAATGAGAAGAATATCCTAATATATAAAAAGCCAGTGGCTGTCGCCCTAGCTGGTTTGGCTCAGTGGATAGAGCATCGGCCTGGGGTCTGAAGGGTCCCAGGTTTGATTCCAGCCAAGGGCACATGCACGGGTTGCGGGCTTAATCCCCAGGAGGGGACATGCAGGAGGCAGCTGATCAATGATTCTCTCTCATCATTGATGTTTCTCTCTCTCTCTCTCCCTCTCCTTTACTCTCTGAAATCAATAAAAACATATTTAAAAAAAAACAAAAACAGACTCTCATGACCGAAACAACCAGACGGACAACCGAACAGCAGGCTGCGTGGGGCAACAAGGCTGGCAGGGTGGTTAGTGAGGGACGACCAAACGACTGAACAGCAGGCTGCGTGGGGCAACCAGGCCGGCAGGGGGGTTAGTGAGGGATGACCAAATCAATGACTGAACAGCAGGCTGCGTGGGGCAACCAGGCCAGCAGGCGGGGGGGGCGGCGGGGGGGGGAGCAGTTGGCGACCAGGCTGGCAGGGGGGATAGTTGGGGGCAACCAGGCCGGCAGGGGGGGCAGTTGGGGGCAAGCAGGCAGGTAGGCAGGTGAGCAGTTAGGAACCAGCAGTCCCGGATTGTGAGAGGGATGTCTAACTGCCGATTTAGGCCCAATCCCCGGCAGTTGGACATCCCCTGAGGAGTCCTGGATTGGAGAGGGTGCAGGCTGAGCTGAGGGGGACCCCCCCCATGCACGAATTTTGTGCACTGGGCCTCTAGTATCTATACTAATAAAAGGGTAATATCCTAATTAGACTGGATTAGACTGGACATCCTTCCAGACAAAGCCATGGTGGCGGGGCCTGAGGCAGAGGCAGTTAGGGGTGATCATACAGGCAGGCAGAGCGGTTAGGGGCATTCAGGCAAGCAGGGGAGAGCAGTTAGGAGCAATCAGGCCAGCAAGGGAGAGCAGGGATTGGGCCTAAACCGGCAGTTGGACATCCCCCAAGGGGTCCCAGATTGGAGAGGGTGCAGGCTGGGCTGAAGGACCACCACCACCCCCCCCCCCCCCCCACTGCCATGCACAAATTTTGTGCACTGGGCCTATAGTCTATACTAATAAAATGGTAATATGCTAATTAGAACGGGAGACCTTCCGGACGTCCTTCCAGACAAAGCTATGGTGGCAGAGCCAAGGCAGAGGTGGTTAGGGGTGATCAGGCCAGGAGGGGAGGGCAGTTGGGGCCGAGCAGGTGGGTGGGCAGTTGGGGGCAAGTAGGCCAGCAGGCAGAGTGATTAGGGGTGATCAGGCAGGCAGGCAGGTGAGCGGTTAGGAGCCAGTGGTCCCGGATTGTAAGAGGGATGTCTGACTGCCGGTTTAGGACAGGAATCGGGCCTAACCCCCGAGGGGTCCCAGATTGGAGAGGGTGCTGAGGTTCAGACGAATTACGTGCACCGGGCCACTAGTATATATATATATAAAAGGCTAATATACTAAGTGTCCCTCCTACCATCCAACTGGTCTTCATGACGCGCACTGACCACCAGGGGACAGATGCTCAACACAGGAGTTGCCGAGCTGCAGTGACTTGGCAGTGGCGGTTTTTGGGTGATGCACCCCGAAACAAGAAAGGAAGGAGCCCGATTTCTCACAGGGCATTGCGATTCCACCTTGGGCCGTGGGTTATGTTGTTGCTGGGGCACGTCGCCTTGAATCTGGTTTACTGCACACTTGCATTTGCATTCCACACCCTGTACAACAGCAACTTTGCAGAGTGCCCTCTCGCACTCTGGGACCTCTCAGGGGATGTCAGAGAGCCAGTTTTGGCCCGATCTCTGCAGGCCAGGCCGAGGGACCCCACCTGCTGGAGGGATCCCGCTCACTCTGCAGATGCCGTGGAGGAACCGCAGGTGGTTGGCTCCAGGCCGTGTCTGGCCCATTTCGCCCAGTCCCATCCAGCCGGTCACCTTCTAATGAATTTCCTTTCAATGTGCACGAATCTGTGCACCAGGTCGATGGTAATAAAATAAACCAATTTAATAAAAAAATGTCTGCTAGGGATTGAATTATGTCCTAGGCCAGTGATGGGCAACCTTTTGAGCTTGATGTGTCAGACTTCGCCAGAAAACTGAGCATAACTTGGGTAGTGTGTCACTTTGAGGAAAAAACATTATTTCGCAAATGTTTCATCCTCAGGAGCAGCAAATGTTTCATCCTCACCGCGTGTCATCAGAAATGGCTACGCGTGTCATAGGTTCACCATCACTCTCCTAGGCTCTAGCAGCTCAGAATGTGACTTCGTAAGTAGGTCGTTGCACATGTTATTAAGATGAGATCATAGTGGAGTAGGGTGGGCCCTGTTCCCATATGACTGGTGTCCTTACAAGAGGACAGACAGAAGGCGAGTGCTATGTGAGAGTAGAGGATTGGAGTGATGCACCGGTAAGCCAAGGGACACTAAAGGTTGGTGACAAACCACCAGGAGCTAGCGAGGCAATGAAGGAGTTCCCCGTAGGTTTCAGAGGAAACCTGGCTCTTTTACACCATTTGCTCTTCTGACACCTGGATTTCAGACTCTGGCCTCCAGAACCAAGAGAATAAGTTTCTGTTGTTTTAAGCCACTCAGTTTGTGGTACTTTTTTTGGAAGCTCTAAGGAGCCAGTAGTCTAAATCTTGGTGTTTGCCTCTGTCTAATGCGGATAATGTTATTTAGGAATGAATGAGTAATTAAGTGAGGTAATATGTGTAAAGTGATAAGTGTGGTAACCAGTTACTACATGAGAGCTGCTATTACTGTTTTTTATTACCTTCATAGTTATAATTTTCTTCCACTTTCTCTCAGTGTGAGATAGATTTGTGTTAATGGATGTATGTTGTTTTCATTATTGTAGGTAGAATATAAAAAAGCTGTAACCACAAATCAGTGGCACCGCCGATTAGAGTTTCCAAGTGGAGAGACGATTGTTATGCACAATCCAAAGGTAATGATATTTTTTAGGATATTAAAGTTTTTAGGTTCACTTAAGTAATTTTGACAAATGTATTTGCTAAATGTTTATTTTTACTAATTTCTGCAGTGGGGATATATGTATGACAAGTCCGTGGCTTTTAATTTTACTATAGTTCACATTGATCTGTGGCACAGCATGGGCCTGAGCACTGCCTCCTCCCTGCAGGCATGTGTGGGAGGCAACCAGTTGATGTGTTTCTCTCACATGGATGTTTCTCACTCTACACCCCTCCCTTCCACTCTCTCTGAAAAGCAGTAGAAAATTTATCTTCATGTGAAGATTAACAAGAAAAATAAAATAAAATTTAAATTTGTTTCATGAAGTTCCTGTTTATGGCAACATACTAGCTGAAGCTTAGTATGCAGCATAGAAGTTGCTTGATAAATTTTTGCACTTGATTAGGGGTCAGCTGACTTTTTCTGCAAAGGGCTAGAGAGAAAGTATTTAAGGCTTTTTGTAGCACATGGTCTTTGTGACAGCTGTCAACTCTGCCCTTGTAGCCTGAAAGCAGCTACAGACATTGAGCATGGCTGTTTTTAAACAAACTTTGTCAAAACCAAGTGGTGGGCCAGTTTTGGCCTGAAAGTCGTAGTTTGTCTACCCTGCCCTTAATGAAGGTTTGTTTCAACCTTTGAGACGGAAAACATATTCTTCCTCTTTTCATTTGTACCATCTTTATAAACTTCTTGTGTGTTTTTTATTTTTCCTTAAGGTATTAATGGTATTCGCATTCTTTCATTGAACACCCTTAATCTCTGAGACACAGGTTCCTCATTTGCACTAAGATTTTCCTCCCTGCCCTTAACCGGCTTCGTTTTGGGTCAAGGGCACATACCTCACTTGCAGGCTGGATCTCCGGCTTTGGCCAGGGTGCATGCGGGGGCAACCAGACACTGTGTCTCTCTCACATCAGTTTTTCTCTGTGTCTCTCCCCCTCCTTTCCACTCTCTCTAAAAGTCAGTGGGAAAAAATCCTTGGGTGAGGATTACGAGCAACAAAAAAGATTTTCCTCCCCGGGGCATATTTTAGATGAAGTCTAGGTCATTTATGCAAAAGCATCTAGCATAGTGCTTGGCACACAGTAGTTGTTCACAACAGGACATTTGCTTATTATAGGAAAGTATAAAGTAACTTACATTCTAACCACATCTATAGTCCTTAATTTTTTAAAATTTATCTTTATTGTTGAAAGTAATACAGATGTACCCTTTTCTTCCCCATTGACCCTTCCAGCCTGCCCCCTTCCCCCATCTACAATCCTTATTGATATTACAATAAACAAAAGTAAAAGCACATTTATATGTCAACAAAATTTAAACGGTATATAAAGGTGTGAAGTGAGAAATAAAAGCCCCTTACTCTTCTGTATCCTCCTAGTTTCTCCTCTTGATGGTGACCATGCTTATCCTTTGTGTTTTACATTTTTAACCTTCTGTTTTGTGTACAAACAGAAATATTTTGCATAACATCTTCATGCATTTTTTTAAAGAAGTATTTTCATGACATCAGGTTTAATTTAATATAGTTGGATTAAACAATAGGTCTTCCTAAAAAGTGGTAGATAAATCCATGTTTGACATTGAAAATGCATTTGTAAATAGACTCCTCTATTGCAGGTAACTTTTTCTTAATTTCTTATGTGTAAACTTGGGTGTTTATATTACATTTCTAAATTGAGGTATATTCTGATTTAGTTGTGTCATTTTCTGATAGCATTGGAAATAATGGTATTGATTTGCTTAGTTTTAATGGTTAATTATCACTAGCAGGACCGTTAAAGATTGGATTTGGGGGAACAGTGGTAGTACTTGATGTATAAATTATCCATACTATGAAGTAGTTTATCATGCATTGAAATAACATGGTTTTGTCTGTAGTGGAAGTGCATTTGCTAGTGAGCTGTCGTAATCCTCTTGTTGTATCTTGAAGGTTATTGTTCAGTTCCAGCCGTCGTCAGTGCCAGATGAATGGGGGACCACACAAGATGGACAGACAAGACCCAGGGTTGTAAAGCGTGGAGTTGACGATAACCTTGATGAAATTCCCGAGGGTGTGTAAAATTGGTTTAGGACCCAGGTCATTTCTAGACTTCTCAGTTTTGCCATCATCCTTTATAATGATGACAAAAAGAGACAGTTATTAGGATTTCCTACTAGAACAGGTTGGCACATATCTTTAAAAAAATTTTTATCACCTTTTTATCTTCATTTTTAAATTTAGAATTGTGTGAAGGTATACAAACCATGTAATGTAGACTCTTAAAATACGTATTGTTGTAAAGAAACACTTTGTTGATTGAAAGTAGGCTTTTGGCTGTGTTTTGGGGCTTGTTTTGTCATACTTCAATTAGTTAGTCTTATTCTAGTGCTGGAGTAGCACACATTTTCTGTGAAGGCCAAATAGTAAATATTTTAGGCTTTGCAGGCCATACAGACTCTGTAGCATGCATTCAACTCTAATTGTAGTGTGAATGCATCTATAGATGGTATATAAACAAATGGGCATAGCTGTGTTTCAATAAACTTTATTTATAAAGTACAGGCAGGGAGAAGGATTTGGCTTGTGATCCATAGTTCGCTAACCCCTACCCCAGTGTTTGTGCTTTGGTTCTCCTGTTATACCATTTAAAGTATGGATTTTATTTTGATGTACTTTATATTTGTTCTATTGTCTTATGAAATTACAAAATGAATATACTTATCTGAATCTGAATGAAATAACTAGAGTAAAATAGTAGATGTAACTAGGAGATGTCCCTTTATATAATATATACGAATCTAACAAATCAAAGAGAAGGATTTGGGGAAAAGATTTTAAAATTTTACATTGACAAATTACTTCTCCATATGGGATTTAGTGCCCTGTGGCGTTCTGAAGAAATCACAAGGTTATGGAGCCTTTGTAGGGACACAACTGCTGGTCATCATGTGCTGGTAACTTCTGGGACCAGAGATGGCCTGCTTCCTCCACTCCTTGGTTCAGTTCACTGTTACTTACCAAGGCCGACTCTGAGTTTTGTTCTTCTAATTTGGTAGAGGAGAGTGAGGCTTATTAAGGTGGAAGGGTCATGGATTTCTTTGGTAAGTTTGTGATGACAAAAGGGGTATCTAGGATATTGCTATTCAATTAAGAAAACCCAAACAAGTTTCCAGCTTGTGTGTTAGGTTTGTCTTTCTTTTGTAGGGGAAATGCCTCCAGTTGACCATTTGGTGTTCATGGTGCATGGCATTGGACCGGTATGTGACTTGCGATTTAGAAGTATTATTGAATGTGGTAAGTGTTAGTCATTTCATGGTATGATTTGAGAACTAATGAAAGGACTTTTAAATGTTCATTTTTAAAATGGCTTCCAGCTAAGGGACTGTGAAAGAAGATTTAAATGATCATTGAAAATATTAATTTGTACTTGATTTGTTGTTATGACGTGTATAACTCATAGAATTTTAGACTGTGAAAAATTACATGGGATCATGGAAATAATTTACATTTCTGACAACCTCTGCCTGAGCAATTCCAGCAACTAGGAACACCTGTGTATCCAACTGATTTATAGAAAATTAGTTGTCAGAAGTTGTTTAATGGAAGTATGAATCTACCTGGTTTACAGAAATATTTTATTTTTTATTGATTTTTAGGGGGGGGGGGGAGAGAAGTATCTATTTGTTATTTGACTTATTTATGCATTAATTGGTTGATTCTTGTACGTGCCCTGACCGGTGATCAATACACTGCAACTTGGGTGTATTGGGATGATACTGTAACCAACTAAGCTACCCGGCCAGGGCTACAGAAATTTTTGAAGTTTTATTTTTATGTCTGTATAATAGTTCATATTTTTTGAATACTTGGTATGTGTCAAGTATCTTACATATATTGTACCATTTAACCCTCACAATGAAGCCTTGGGGAACAGGTGCCGTCACTGTTATCCCCACTATTTGGTGAGGCACTGAGGCCCAAAGGCTGATTAACCTCCCCCAGATCATGGTCTGTAAGTTCTGGAGCAGGTAGTTTGATTTCCGAGTTTGTACCCACAGTTCCATGCTGTTGTATGTAATAGTTAAAGTTTTTCAGTCATTTATACATATCTCTGAAATAATCAAACGTCTGAAAGATTTTTCTAAGTATTAGGTTTATTGTTATGGGGGTTGAATCCTTGCAAAATACTGGCATAGGTGAGGTAATTGCTAACTACCAATCAAGCTAAGAAAATTATATTAATTTAATTGTTTTCCCTGATTTTCTTTTTTAAGTGGATGATTTCAGGGTGGTTTCTCTCAAATTGCTGCAGACTCATTTCAAGAAAGCTTTAGATGATCGGAAAATAAGCAGAGTGGAGTTCCTTCCCGTTCACTGGCACAGCTCCTTGGGTGGGGATGCAACAGGTGTCGACAGGTTTGTGGATTTTGAGAGCTTGCTTTTCAGGTTATTCACTTGTAGATTAAAAATTTAAACCATAATGTGAAGTAGTTTATTATCACTTCAACATGTACGCATAGATATTTTAAGAGATGTATTTTTTTATTTTAAGTTTATACTTGCTCTGACATATAATTAAATACTGGTTGTTAAATTTACTTGCTACTTTTCTGTGTATGTATTTATTCTTATAAATATTTAAGACAGTCTAGGAAGTTTAAGCTGGTTTTACAATACTGATGCATAGTGGTTTAGATAGGGTCTGATTATACATAGCTGTAGGGTGTTTGTAGCATCCCTGGCCTCTACCCAGTAGATAATAGTAGCACAGTCCTTCCCACAGTGTGATGTGACAACCAAAACTATCAGGAGTCATTGCCAGATGTCCCCTGGGCTTAAAGCACCAGGTTGAGAACCATTGATTAGATGGTTGTTCCTCAGTGGAGGCTCTTTGGGCAGGACAGTTCATTGTCATGTCCGATTGCTGCATGTGTACTGTAGGCCACTTAGTATCCTTAGTCTAAATGCCACCAAATGCCCACAACACTCATCAGCACTGTGACAACTAAAAATGCCCCCACTCAAAAAATATTTTTTTACATGTACTTTTTTTTTTTTTTTTTTTTTTCAGAGAGGAAGGGTGAGGGAGTGAGAGATAAGAAATATCAGTGATGAGAGAATATCATAGATCAGCTGCCTCCTGCACGCCCCACACTGGGAATTGAGCCTGAAACCTGGGCATGTGCCCTGACTAGGAATCGAAACCTGACCTCCTGGTTCATGGGTTGATGATCAACTACTAAGCTACGCCAGGTAGCCCCACTCAATTTTGAAACCTTTCAATTGAGAATCAGAGATTTAAATAATTTTTTTTTTAATTTTTAGGTAATATTTATGCTAGCACACAGGGCTAATAACATCTGAAATTGGTGACAGGCACATCCTATCCTATATAATCCTATATAATAAAGAGGTAATATGCAAATTGACCATCACTCCAACACAAAATAGCAGCATGCCCCCATGTGGTCAATGATGGCCACCACAAGATGGCCAGCAGGGGAGGGCAGTTGTGAAGGACCAGGCCTGCAGGGGAGGGCAGTTAGGGATGACTGGGGCAGCAGGGGAGGGCAGTTAGGGGTGACCAGGCCGCAGGGGAGGGCAGTTAGGGGCAATCAGGCTGGCAGGGGAGTGGTTAGAGGGTGATCAGGCTGGCAGGAAGAAGCGGTTAGGGGCAATCAGGCAGGCAGGTAGGCAGGCAGGCGAGCAGTTGGGAGCCAGCAGTCCTGGATTGTGAGAGGGATCCCAGATTGGAGAGGGTGCAGGCTGGGCTGAGGGACAAACACACCCCTGTGCAGGAATTTTGTGCACCAGGCCTCTAGTGATTTAATAAAATTGATCCTGCACACAGCATATGCCCATGCTGGGCCCTGTCATGAGGTGTTTTCTTTCTCTGTGGATGTTCTTGAACTTTGCTATGGACATTCTCAAATCAGGAAAGAGCTTCATTCCATTAATCTCCTATCTTATTCCTGCTTTCTCTATTGTCCTTTCCACCCACATTTGCTGTCAGGTGTCCTCATTTCTAATAAATTGAAAAACAATGAAAAAGTAGGCTTTCTTCTTTAAAATTAAAAATCTTTTCATAAGCCTTATTTTATTTGATAACTTCAGAAAATCCCAACTTTCATAGTGCAGTTAAAGGCACAAATAGCAACTTTTTTGCTAATCTTAATGTATTTATAACTCTGTCTACAAAATCAACTCATAATTAGTTTGTAGATTTATTTACTCACTGTACTTTCAGGATTCAAAATCTAAGCTTAAAAAAATTCATAGATTTTCTCACAATATACTTTTTTCTTTCTAAATAGGAATATTAAGAAAATCACTTTACCAAGTATTGGTCGGTTTCGTCACTTTACCAATGAAACCTTGCTAGATATTCTATTTTATAATAGCCCCACCTACTGTCAGAAGATTGTGGAGAAAGTGGGAATGGAGATAAACCGTCTGCACGCACTCTTTCTGAGTCGGAATCCAGACTTCAAAGGAGGGATCTCTGTTGCTGGTCACAGTTTAGGTAATATTGTCAAATATTCACATTTTAAACAAAATATTTATTGAGTCAGCACTGCTTTCAGTGTGGATGACACTGTTGGTGCATGATTTAGAATTGTAGATTTTAGGTTTTATAAAGGGTAGAGATGAATGCTTTGAGTTTAGATTCTGCCTTTGCTATTCACCTTTCATGAATACCTACAAATGTTTTCTATTTTAATTTATTCTGCTATTTGGTAAAACAAGAACACTGCATATCAGACCTTGATTGACACCTAACTTTTGTATGACTTCTGACTAGGGACTTTGAGAAAAAGTAGGAGAATGTATTTAGTAATATGAAAAGCACCTAGAACATTATAAAGCAAATGCTGCTTTTTTTTTTTTTAGGTTCTTTAATATTGTTTGACATCCTGTCTAATCAAAGAGATTTGAGTTTACCAAAGGCTTCAGGGCCTTTTGCTGTTGCTAATGGAGCTGTGAAGCAGCCACGTGTCCAGGAGAAGCAGGTACGGCCCAGCTAACATTTAGATTTGGAGTTTGAGCTGAACGTTTTTCCAAAATCTGAACTGTCTGCATATGAAAATATGCTGAGGTTTACAAGTGTAATAGAACCATATAGCTTGTTGTTATTGAAAAAAATGGGAGCATGAGTGATTTATTAATTTATATGCTTTTTCAGAATATTTACAAATTCGGATGACAAACTACAAAAATTAAGACGTGTTTTTAGAGCAGAATGGGTTAAGATTTTCTGTAGATAGGGAGAAATTTTATGGGAGTTTTTCTGAGCTTTGTAATGTTTCCCCAACTTTATTTTGCAGATGCCTGAAGACCCAAAGCCGACCTTAGATGAGTCTTGTGACCTTGATGTTGAAAATGAAGAAGTCCTAACTTTGCAGGAAACTCTGGCAGCACTTAGTCTTTCTGAATACGTTAGCACTTTTGAAAAGGAAAAGATTGATATGGAATCTCTGGTACTGATGATAGTTTCATTCATTTTTGTTTAAATTTTTTTTTCTGTGTATAAATTGAAAGTTGAAAATGATTTAAACACTCATACATCATAATACATTCCAGATAAGGCAGAAATTTAAGTGTTTAAGAAATTGGAAATTCCAGAATTGTTTTTTTAAAAAATTGATTTCAGAGAGGAAGGGAGAGAGAAATAGAAGCATCAATGATGAGAGAGAATCACTGATATGCTGCCTCCTGCATACCCCTACTGGGGATCAAGCAACCCAGGCATGTGCCATGATCGGGAATCGAACCGTGACCTGCTGGTTCATAGGTTGATGCTCAAACACCGAGCCACGTCTGGTGGGCAAGAATTGTTTTTAAAACACAATCTGAGGAGGCATTTCTAAGTGTGACACAAAACCCAAGAGCCATAAATGAAAAAATTTGCGTAGCAGGAGATGCCATAAGCAACATCTAAAGACCAGTGAGAGATTAAGAAGAGTATTTGGAGCATACATTATAGACACATGGCTTATTTCCTTATTATTCAAAGCTTCTGCAAGTTTGTTACACAAATATATATCAACACAATAGGAAAACAGGCAAAGAATAAGAACAGATGATACACAGAAAAGAAAATAACAGCTTATAAGAAAACTCGTAAGTGAAATGCACATTAAAAGTGCAATGAGGCCCCACCTGTGTAGCTCAGCAGTTGAGCGTCGACCCAGGAACCAAGGGGTTGTCGGTTTGATTCCTGGTCAGGGCACATGCCCAGGTGCAGGCTGGATCCCCAGTAGGGGCATGCAGGAGACAGCCAATCGATTATGCTGTTCCTCTCTCATTGATGTTTCTCTCTCTACCCTTCTCCTTTCCTTTCTCTGTAAAAATCAATAAACATTTAAAAAAAAAAAGTGTTCTTTAAAAAAAAAAAGTGCAATGTGATTTTTAACCTGTCAGTTTGGCAGAAATAAAGAGTTTCATAATGTAGGGTGGGGCAAAAGTAGGTTTACAGTTGTGAGTACATGGGACAGTTTATTCTTGTATTATTGTTTATTAATTATTGTATTATTTTCCATATGAACAACTGTACTAGAATACCTATGTTTGCCTCACCCTATATACTATGTGGCTGCAATGAGGGGAAGTAGGCACTGTTACATATTGTGGGAAACAGTGAATAAACAGGTGCAGCCTCTCTCGAGGGCAGTTGGCAATGTCTTTTAAATATAAAAAATACTTACCTTTTACCCCAACAGGTTAACTGCCAGGAGTATTTCCTGTGGAGAAATATACACACAAAAAATACATACAAGGACACTGTAGCACTGTTTGTACTAGCAAAACTTAGAAACACAGTTCGTGTCCATTAGTAAGGCACTAGTGAAGTCACTTATGGTGCATCCATGTGATGGTGTACCCTGTAGCTGGTCAACGAATGAGGCAATGTCAGAGATACTGGTGTGAAATGATCTCTTAGGTACGTCATGTGAAAAGAACAAAAGTTCAGTCCTGTTTGCATAGTAGGACACACACACACACACACACACCAAAGCATGTTGATGCTGTGTATGCGTAAGATATCTCTTTTGAAGGAGAGCAAGTTGCCATCAGTTGCAGCTGAGAGATGGGTTGGGTGGAATGGGTCAGGACTGGAAGGGAGAGACCTCAAACCTTCCGCTTTACTGTAGCTTTTGAATTTTGTACAACTTGCATGAGTTTTCTGTTAAAAAAATAATAGAATGATTTGGATGTGGAGGGCTAAGATTTTACAGCCTAAATTAACCCATGATTTAAAAACAAATAACTTCCAAAAAAAATTGATTGGAGCTTAGATTGCTTTAGATGTGTAGTTTCTTTTTACAATTTCCTTTTTCAATTTCAAGTCTGTCCCTAGACTAATTACCATGCTTGTTTGTATTCTTTCCAGCTGATGTGCACAGTTGATGACCTGAAGGAAATGGGAATACCCCTGGGGCCCAGGAAGAAGATAGCCAACTTCGTAAAGCACAAGGCTGCCAAACTGGTAAAGCTCATCTCCGCCCCAAAGAAAACAAGGCTCCTCTGTGACTAGCGTAGGTTTGGGAAGTTTTCATGAACACCCTCATGAGTAGGCCAGCTCAAGTGCTCCCTGCTTCAGGACACAGGGATGGAGCTGATGGAAGCTCAGACTTTGGAGTCAGCCATGCTGGATTTTAAGTTCCAAGTAGGATAACTGACCACCCAGTTTCCTTGGAACAGACATAATTCCCTGGACAAAGTACTTTTCAGTTTTAAAATGGGAATTTCCCAGGGCAAAAACTGGGTAAATCCTGGATAAACAGATGAGTTGGTTACCCTGATTCCCAGTTCAACCACTTATTTCCTACATATTCATGAGCAGTTTGCTTACCCTTTCTGATCCTTGGTTTCCTTCATCTCCAAAATGGGAATGACACCTTCCTTATAAGGTTTGAATGAAGATGAAGTAATCGTGAAGGTGAATACCCATTAGATGTTTGCTCATTTTCTCTTCCCAATCCCTCTCACCTTCTAAAGATAACACACACACACACAGATCTCATTAACAATAGCCAGAAAGCAAAAATTAAAAAAAAATTAATTTATTGATTGCTTTTAGAGACAGAGAAACATTTATTTGTTGCTCCACTTATTTATGCACTCATTGGTTGCTTCTTATATGTGCCCTGGCCACGGATCACACTTACAACCTTGGCACATTGGGACAGTGCTCTAACCAGCACAGCTAGCTGGCCAGGGCCAGAAAGCAAAAATTCTTAACAATACAAACAAAACAACAACAGCAACAAATAAAAAGCACTTAAAAAGGAAAAAAACTGGGAAAAGCCTCACTTGTTTATTTTAATTTTCATTAAATTAATTTTACAGAGTTGCTTTTTAAATACTTAATTACAAAAATTAGCACTTTGGGTGGCTACTTTATTGTTATTGACATGGTCTTTGTTGATCTGTCTTTGAACTTCTGTGGTTCTATTATTTGTGTTACTTCTTTGGAATGTAACATATGCCAGTTTATGTAATATGACTGTAGTCATAGGACTGATTTGTCATGAAACAATTGAGTTGGTCAACATTTTATAAATAATCTCTTTTGGGTCAGGCATGTTGCTCAATTCTTGGGATTTGGAGGTCAACTGAGGATATTGTGTCTAGTTAGAGCGAGATATTTGAGCACAAATGATGACACATCAGTCCTGGAACAGTATTGTCCATGCTTTCTAGCCCCGGGAGAAGGGATGGGTTGATAAGAGAGGACTTCCCCAAGGTGTTGGTACTTGAACTTGAGGGAGAGGCAGGATCTGGGGAAATGGCCTTCAAGGAGAGGGCCTGCAGCTGAAACAGCAGTGAGCTGAGAGTCAGGTGGGCAGAGGGTCCTGAAGGCCCAAATGGCAGGTGTGGAAGTTTGGATTTTATCTTTTGAGGGAGTGGTTCTCAGACGTTCATACGGCCATGAAGGTCATGATGCCTTTACACAAACATTGTGAATGTTGACCTGTCATCATTTATAAATTGGCACCAATCCCCTTTTTAATCTAAATCTTAATTTTTCCTTTAGAAATTTTAAAATAATATAAAAATACTTGTTGAAACTGCATTATAAAATTTTAGCCGTGAGCAAATGTTTCTGTAATAAATGGGTTTTTAAGCATAGTGACGCCTTCCTGGTTTTTCCATTAATATTTGTCCCTGTGTGCACATCAACAAAACAGCCTGTAAAACAAAACAAATGTAAAGCTGTCTTCAGGCCCTACACCATGTCCTTGACTGTATTCTGTAATAAAAGGGAAAGTATTCCATTGTTCTTGGAAAATTTTTAGAAGGAGCCTGGTATATACACTGATATATAAATTATGGCATTATAAGAATATTTTGAAAGGAGTGAAAATCGGTAAAGTGACCTTATTCTTTAAAACCAGCTGTATTTGCCTCTGGATGAACCGTGACATTTTCTTGGCCATGTTGCCATTGGTCGCTCTTCATGTTTCATAGGTAATAAGGTGCTGCCAGATGAATAATAAGATAATATGGTGTACCCTGTTGATTTAATGCATCTAAAATAATTGGACCAAAATTAGCTAATTACTTTATAATAAGGACATCAAGTATTTGTAGTCTGAGGTTTTTTTTTACCCTTTGTAAACTATCTAAGTGATTCCCATTTGAAAAGGATGGTTTTTAGTGTTGGGAATATTGGTAGTCACGTATGTGTATGTTGGTTCACTTTGTTTTTACAATTATCGCATGTGTCTAGGGGAAACGACAATAGTTTGGCATAGGACAGTTTATGACCTACTTAGACAGCTCTCTTAGCAATTTGGAATGAGTTCTGTTAATATAATTGGAGGTTCTTCAGAGTGAGAGAGCAAATTTAAACTGAAGAATACGAAATATGTTCTTCATTTTGGGTTTGAGATTTAATCTTGTGCTGCCTTCAAAGGGAGGAGAACCAAATCTTCCAGAACGTCATGGTGGGATCCGTTCCCAGCTGGCTGGCAGATTGCTTTCTTTTTTCTATCCTGCCTGATGAATTAACCAACTGGACTCTTCCTGATTTCCTAGTATTTGGAATTCCTTAAGAGATGAGACCTGTTGGGCCAGATGTTTTGTGTAGGCGTTGTCCACGAGTTCTTAAACAGAGACTTTCATGGTCATTCTCAGCCTGGGGAATGAGGGCACTGAGCGCGTGCCTGTGGGGAGGGACAAGTCCACCCAGGGCCGCTGTTCACATCCCTGGCATTGCTGCAGCTGCCTCAGGCTGTGATGGCAAACCAGAGTGAGTGGTTCCATTGTACTAGATACACCTGCTCCATAATGCTCCTAAAGCTTTTGTTCACATTTATTTTGGGGAACAAATTGGTCATAAGTATTTGGGGCAATAGGTTTTGACAATTCTTACACTTGTGTAGTCACAACCTAAGGCAAAAATAGAACATTTCTGTCACGCGTGCTTCTTTGTAGCCAACTCTCCTGCCATACAACTAACCATTATTCTTATTTCTGCCACTCTTGAGAGTTTGCCTGTTGTGTATGAAGGGAGAGAACAATATGTATGTACTCTTTGGTGTGTGGCTTTCTTTACTCAAAATCATCCATTTTTATTCCATTGTATGATTACACCACAGTGTGCTTATTCGTTCCTTCCAAAATGCTTTTGAGGGAAATTTGTTAGTGGCTCCATGCAGACATCATGTTGAGTGAATTTCTCCTAGGTTACACACCTTTATGGAAGTATGTATTTTAAAATTATATAGTACTTCTAAACTATCTGTCAAAATTTTGGATCGAAAAGGAAGAAATTGGCAGTTTTAAACTTTTTACTATAAAACTTTTAGAAAGTATTACAAACAGTAGAATGATCTATATATAGAAAAGGCTAAGTGACCAGCCAGCCAGCCAGTAGGTGTGACGTGCACTGACCACCAGGGGGCAGATGCTCAACGCAGGAGCTGCTGAGTGACAGCACTTTGCAAAGGGCCCTCCTCTCACACTCTGGGACCTCTCAGGGGATGTTAGATTGCCAGTTTTGGCCCGATCCCTGCAGGTCAGGCCAAGGGACTCCACCTGCTGGGGGGGACCCCACTCACTCTGCAGATGCCCTTCAAGCCCCAGCACTGCCCCAGGTGCGGCCGGCCAGGGAGGGACTGTGGGAGGTTGGCTCCAGGTCATGTGTCTTACCCCACTGGCCACCTTCTAATTAATTTCCTCACAATGTGCATTAATCCGTACACCGGGCCTCTAGTAATATTTATATTTAGACTTAATTGTAGCTGTTTTGTTTATTTTTTTATTGCCTCTTAATCTTTTTCTCTTAAGAATTTTAAAGTAAATTTAGACATGGCACTTCTTTCCTAAATACTCAATATGTGTCTCTGAAAGGGACATTTCTCTAATGACACACAATGTCATTGTGCCTCAGAAATTATTAATCACTCCCTAATATTGTGGTAGCATGTGTCGTGGTGGGAGCTCATAGCTGAGCCTTTCCTCAAGGTTATATTTTGAAATCTTGGTATTTTACAGGAACAGAAAAAAGCGGCCTCAGAGAAGAAGGCAGCGATGGCGGCTTTGACAAAAGGACAAGAGGGAAGTGCTCAGAAAGCTAAAGAAATGGCTTCTCTCCCCTCAGAGTCCAGCGAGTCTAAGAGGAGACTTCCAGTCGGTGCTTGTGTGTCTTCTGTGCATGTGGATTATGAGTCTTTTGACGTTGGCACTGGGCAGGTAAGTCCACACAGTGAGGAGGGCTGCATCTTTTACGTTGGACTCATGTATCTTTATCGTCATCACATATCTGTCTATTATTTAACCGTTTACTCCTCAGTTATGGGAGGGGTAGAGAAAACGGATTCTAATAAAAATTGTATGCTTCCTTTATAATGTTCAAAATAAGGGATTGAGTGTGTACTGAATCATCATATAACTTTTGAAATTCTCTTTATTTCAGCTTTCTATCAATTTTTGTAGCATTTTTCTATCATAGCCAATAACAGAAGTGGCAGTACTTAGAAAATTCTGCTCAGAATATATTTCAGTTTCTGTGAGAGAAACTTGCTGTATTCACTTAAGTTATGTGTTTTTAGTATTCATAGTGCTTTCCTTGGGGAAACATTCCTTGAAAAATCGATCAAGTAGTTGATAATGGAACATTTAATAATATACTTTGATATTCTTGTATCACTGGCTTTGAAGTCTGAAATTTCTTTTGGATGTTACTTTCAGCATATTTATGTTATAAATAAGGTTCCATTATCATAAGTGAGTTCATGACTGATATCAAGATGGCAGAAAATGGAACTGGATGTTTGCTAGAGCTTGTTCAAGCATTTAAGCCCAATTCATTCATAAAGATCGACTTTTAAAAATGTCTCTCTTTTTTTTTTTAAACATGAGCAAATTTGAACAGACTAGCAAATAAAGGCAGATATTCTCTCCCCTCCCTGGGAAGAAGGATCAGGTGCAGGAGATGTGTGGGACCATGAGCTCCATGCCACCACGACACGCACTGTGTGCCTTTCCCTGGGACTTGGCCTTCTTCGTGAAACTGGAATCACGGTTGTCAGGAGCTTTGACCTCATCTCCCTGCAGCTTTATGGTCACAAGGAAAAGGAATCTGCCCTGCTAGTACGTCCTGTTAGGAAAATTTCAAGAAGGGATTTTATTTGATGTAGTTTAAGTCACAAGTCCATTGGGTACCAATTCTTGTTGCCTGGAGAATGGGACACAGGTTGATTGCCACAGCCCAAATCACATGCCACCTCCATGGTGGGTGGGCTGAGGTGGGCAGGTTGGATCTGTTACTCTGTAAGTTCTTGAGCAGTCCAACCACAGCAACAGCATGCATCGTTCATTATCAGAAAGTCAAGAAATACTGATTAAGCAAATGAAGATTAAAATATAACCTTGGAATTTTCTTAACCAGAACTAATTGCCATTAGCTGCTTGAAGAAGACCTTCTGGACTTTTATTTGTGCATATACTTTAGCAAATATGGTAAAATAATACATGTAATGCTTTACTAAAACCTTACACTGCTGTTTTCAAACAATATACAGTTGACCCTTGCACAACATGGGGCCAGTTCACATTGGAGTTGTTCAGGGGTCAACTGTGAGCATTAGGAATATATTCTGTGTCAGTAAACATTGTTCTAAAGCTTTACTTTTAATGACCATTGTGTTTCCCTGTTTTGAAAGATAATGCTTTATTCTGACGTTTACCTATTGGATGTTTTAGTTTCCTTCAGCTGCCTTAGGAAAGGACCACAAACTGAGGGGCTTAAAACAACAGAAATGTACTTTCACGTTTCAGGAGGCTGGAAGTCCAAGGTGGAGGTGTCGGCCGGGCCATGGAAAGGAACTCTTCCTTACCTCTTTTGAGTTTCTGTTGATTTGTCACATGTTCCTTGGCTCAGATGCATCACTCCAGTCCTCCGTTTTCACAAGGCATTCTCCTGTCTTCACATCATCTTCCCTCTGTGCATTTCTGTCTGTGTCCAAATTACCCTTTTATCGTAACACCAGTTATATTGGATCAGGGCCTACCCTAAGACCTTATTTTAGCTTAATCATCAGTATAAGACTATTGCCAAATAAGGTCTTTTTGGGAGGACAGCCCATAAAATTGAACATACAGGATCTTCCCAGTGTTTTAATCTTGTAAGTGATCCAGTGATGAACAGCTTTAACCAGTTTTTCTGTGCACATTCTTTATTCTTTCTTTCAGTTAAGTGACTAGAAGGTTAGCTGGGCCAAAGGATGCATAAAAGAAAATGTTGGTAGTTGTTGCAACTCGCAGCTTGAATGGCTGTGGCTGTTGGCATTCCCACTGTGTGGGCCCACTTACTTACAGATTTTTTTCAATCTTATACATGTGTGTTCTCTTCCTTATGATTTCCTTAAGGAAAACATTTTCTTTTCTATAGCTTACTTTAAGAACACAGAGGATTGCCCCTCTCCCCATCGCCCTCATTATCACAGACCGTCCCCAACTGACGATGGTCCACGTACGATTTTTCAACTTTATGCTGGTTCAGAAGTGATACACATTTAGTAGGAACTGTACTTTGGATTTAGAATGTTGGTCTGTTCGCAGGCTAGTGTGTGTGGTAGCACACTGTCCTGCGATGCTGGGCGGTGGCGGGGAACACAGCTGCCAGGCAGCCAGGCCACCACTAGAGCCCACGGTTCAGTGTGTGCTGTATGGTGGGTTTTGTGTTTTCACATAAATTGCATGAGATAGTCAACACTTTATTACAAAACAGGCTTTGTGTTAAATGATTTTACCCAGCTATAGGCTAATGTAGGTTTTCTTAAACATGTTTATGGTCGCCTCGGCTCAGCTACGATGTTCTATGTTACATGCAGTTTTCACTTAATATATTTTCACCTTATGATCATGTTTTATTGCTCTTTGTTTCTTTCTAGGTTTCTGTTGTTTATAGCTCATTAGATTTTGAACCAGAGATTTTCTTTGCCTTGGGATCTCCAGTTGGTATGTTTCTGACTGTTCGAGGAGTGGATCGGATAGATGAGAACTACAGGCTTCCTACCTGTAAAGGATTCTTCAATATTTATCATCCAGTGAGTGAATTGAATTGACTTCTCTTTTGAAGCTGAAGAAGCTGTACTCTTTATCCTAATAGATTCTCAGAGTCTTATTTCTTAGGAATTAATAACTGATTTGGATTTTGTACAACTCAGTACTCTGTTCTTATAGATACAGTATAATACTCTCCAATAAACTTTTATTTTTTAAAAAATAAAATCTATTTTTTAATATATTTTATTGATTTTTTACAGAGAGGAAAGGAGAGGGATAGAGAGTTAGAAACATCGATGAGGGAGAAACATCGATTCAGCTGCCTCTTGCACACTCCCTACTAGGGATGTGCCCGCAACCAAGGTACATGCCCTTGGCTGGAATTGCACCTGGGACCCTTGAGTCCGCAGGTCGACGCTCTATCCACTGAGCCAAACCGTTTAGGGCTCCAATAAACTTTTCAACCAAAAAGCCTTTGTTCATGGAAACTAGAGGCCTGGTGCACGAAATTTGTGCACGGGGGGTGGGGTGGGGGTGGAGGGTCCCTCAGCCCAGCCTGCACCCTCTACAATCCAGGATCCCTCTCACAATCGGGATCGCTGGCTCCTAACTGCTCACCTGCCTGCCTGCCTGCCTGATCGCCCCTAACCAATCTGCCTGGCTGCCTGATTGCCCATAACCCCTCTGCCTGCCTGCCTGATGCCCCTAACTGCTCCCCTGCCACCCTGATCGCCCCTAACCGCCTCTGCCTTGGCCCCCACCACTGTGGCTTTGTCCGGAAGGACGTCCGGAAGACATCTAGTCTATGTGGTCTAATTAGCATATTACCCTTTTATTAGTATAGATAATTCTATTGCTTTGTGGCAAAGTAATTTTACCTACAAACTTGGAATTCTTCTTACAATTACCGGTATTTGAATAGGTGTGAAAAAAATAAATATGTCTGGTTTGCCAGTTTTGTGTGTGTGTGTGTGTTTTTTTAACCCAACTAAGGTATATAACTCAAAATAAAATAGATTTTTTATAAATTTCCATTTTCCTATTTACAGCTTGATCCAGTGGCATATAGACTGGAACCTATGATTGTTCCTGATTTGGACCTAAAAGCAGTTCTCATTCCACATCACAAAGGCAGAAAAAGACTTCATTTAGGTAAAAAGTACATTTATACTGGTAAAACTTACTTCCTTCCCCTAAATATTAAAATATTAACACTGAGTCCTTTCTTACAGAATTAATGTTCAGTGCCTACTATTTTGAGAACTTGTTTACTAAATATTTGATGGTGCTATAAGGAAAGTTATGATGAGTTTCTTCTCCTTGCTGACTCTTAGCCATTGATGACATTCTAACTGCTGAGACATGTAGGAATCAGGGAAGGTGGTAATAAAGTGATATGTTGCATACACGTTGATCGAATTTGATTATAATCTTTGAAATTGAGAAGCAGAGTAGCATTTGAACTAATGACCAAATCGTCAAGAAATAAGTTTGATGTTCTCAAGTCAAGTGGGTGTTTATTTCCTTACTAACTAGACTGACTTTTCATTCCCCATCAAATAATCATGTAAATCCTTACTGATATGATAATCCGCTTATTACCTGCCTAAGGGCTATGGGTGTATCCCATAGTCTCAATAAAAGGGATAGCAAGGCCAGAGCCTAGCAGCCGTCCTCCCACTATAGGTGGGCTCCCACCTGGCCCCCCATATTGCCAAAAAAGAAAATAAAGACTGCCTTTTCATGTTGAAAACATCCATTGATTCTACTAAGTGAGGTTTAAGTATCTCTATGTCTGTTAATGGTGTATATTACTTACCCACAGGCTTAAAAGAAGGAAAAATGATCATGCCCTCTTATTTGACCGTTCCTTTTTTTTCTTTCATCATGCTTTTAAAATAAATTTAACTCTTTTAGAGTTAAAATGAGAAATTTGATATTTAAAGACCTTGATTTCAAATAGGAATTATTAGACAAAAGTAGAAAAGGTGAAGGGGTAGGAGTTTCTTCATTTTTAAATTAGGTTATATCACAACCTCGAATTTTTAAAATTGTTTCACTGTTACAGATTAGAAAAAGTCATATTTTTACAGTAAGAAAAGCACATGCCTATGTTTAATTACATTTTTATGGTATTGAGCTCCTTTTTTTTGGAGAGAGGAAATTTTCAGATTTTGGCTGGATCAGGTTTAGTCATTACAGAAATGACAGGGATAAGACTCCTCAAAACGTTTTAACATGTTGGAGGTTTTTGGTTGTGATACTCCATCTATATGACATTTAAGAGAGGACGAGGCACTTGCACCCTGCCTATGAATAATGTTAACTTTAGTGTTAACTTTTGTGGAGCAGAATTTTATCCACTGACTAACCTGATGTGTTATTTTCATCTCTCTAGAGTTGAAAGAAAGTCTCTCTCGCATGGGATCTGATTTGAAGCAGGGTTTTATTAGCTCTCTGAAAAGTGCCTGGCAGACATTAAATGAGTTTGCCCGTGCTCATACCTCTTCAGCTCAGCTGCAAGAAGAATTGGAGAAGGTAGCCAATCAAATCAAAGAAGAAGAAGAAAAGCAAGTAGTTGAAGGTAAATTTGATATCTAAGGCCTTTTCCAGTTGTTCAAAATGTGTTTTTTTTTTTCAATCTAACCCATAAATCATTTAATGATGCTTTTTCATTCTAGTCTTCTTTGTTAAAATGTAAAGACTACTCCTATAAGAGAATATTTTATGCTAAACTATATACCTGAAAATGCATGTCATCCTTTCTAACGAGGTTTTTGCCTGATAGTTGCTGAACTTGTTACTCTGCAATGTTAGTTTCATTGAGATTCCAAAGGCCAGAGTGGAAGGTCAGAGTTGAGAACCAAGTTTATGTTCAGGCACTTGAGAGAACCACTCGGAGAAACGATCTTTTCTGATGCTGTTGTTTGCCTGTGTGGTTATGGACTTTACTGCAATGTCAGGTCATTGTGCCGTGTTGTTTTTGAATTTTTCAGATTCTAATTCTGTTTCCTTTCTTTCTGCAATGCTCTCTCACCACTTTTCTTCAAAAGTTCTGTCAGCTCGTGGGCTCTTTCTCCTCTCTCTGGTAACCAGCCCCGCTTCCCCAGGCTCTTTGGAGGAATGGGAAGTGAGCCTGGTAGCTCCCCAGGTTGCTGCGTGTGTCAAGCAATATTCTCACTGAGCCCAGAAAGTCAGCTAAAGTCAAAGGATAATGATAAAGTGATTGACTTTGATATTGAAATGGTTTAAATTCTAGCAGAAAAGGTTGTTGAAAGTCCAGATTTTTCCAAGGAAGAGGACTACTTAGGAAAAGTTGGAATGCTAAACGGAGGCCGTCGAATTGACTACGTTCTTCAAGAAAAGCCAATAGAGAGTTTTAATGAATATCTTTTCGCTCTTCAGAGTCATTTGTGCTATTGGTAAGTATTTTCTTCTTTGATAACATTCAGGTGGCCTTTAGGTGCTAGCACAGGAAGCAGTTGTAGTATTAGTGAGACTCTTACTGATTTATCATTCATTAAGGAACATTCATTTGAACACCTGTATATTCAAAATTAATATTTCCCCCCTTTAGTTCAGTTACCCACAAGGTGGCAGTAGGTCATCTGCCTTTGACCAGAGGCCTTTGGTGCTAGCAAGGACTGTTTCTGCAGGGATGCCTTTCCCAGGAGGGGAGTGGTAGGAGGGACTTAGAAGAGCCGTCCCTTTCTGTATCCCTCTCAGAAAGGAGAGCTGCAGTGGGGTGGTTTGCAGCTGAGTGGTGTCCATCCAGTTTTTAAGGACAGCTTTGAGATTGCACTACTTGTTTTTCATTTGCACTTCTTCGGTAGAGTTGATAGAATAAGAGCTGCGTTTCCCACCTTTATACATAGAGATTTCTTCTAATTGTCTCTTAAGAACATGTGGGCTTATTTTTTATAGGGAATCTGAAGATACTGCCCTGTTATTACTTAAAGAAATTTATCGAACAATGAACATTAGTCCAGAACAGCCCCAGCATTGATTGGACTTCAGCTTCACTCTGTGAGTTTATCTTTATTGTGTGTATAAATTCTGAATGTTTCATTCTGAAGTGTTTTTTATGGCGTTGATGTTGACCAACAATTTTCCCATTTTTCTGTTTTCTTTGAGTGTTTTTTATTTTTATTTTAAAGTTCAGAATAGTGACAGCAAAGGAAGGGAATTAGTGTACAGTTTACACTTCTGACTTATAACAGTCTTCTAATTCTGCATAGAATTTGAGTTCTTTTAAGTGTCTTTTAAAAATAGATTCTCAGGAACATCAGCTAGGAATTTCTTTGGTTGTAGGTAACAGAACCTAAGAGGTTTACTCAGACAAATGGAGGTTTACTTTTATTATGTAACAGGAAGGGTTCGTTTGTTGAGTGATGCCAACAGATGCCCAGATTGTTTGCATCTTTTCGCCTGCATGTTGGCTCCTGCTGCCTCATAGTTAGAAGATGGCTGCTGTAGTTGCAAACATCACATCTATACTCAAGGCATGACTAAGGGTGAAAGGGCAGTATTGGTTGTATCTGTCCCTTTTAACTAGGAAAGCAAAATCATGTCCAAGATTTACTCATATGTATTGGCGGAGCCTGTGTCACATATCCCATGTCTCCCCACAATCCCAAACTGCACGGAAGATTGTAAAAGTAACGTTTGAAGCATTTCCAGTCTTATAGAGGATAGGACTAGAAAAAGGGATTAAACATGATGAGCCAACCTACTAGTCAGCAATACTATATTCCTGATTGTCCTCCTGAGACACCTGACACATACCTCTTTTTCCTTACTAGATTATGCATCACTTTAAAAAGTAGGTAATTATTTTTTACAAGTTAGAAGTTTTAAAGCCTTTGAAAGAGGAAAACACAAACTCTTGAGCTCTGAATTACTGAAGTCAAAAGTAGTTCATGCTAAATGTTGGTTTTCTAATAATAAATTATAAGTTCAGCTTCTGCCTTATTTTGGAGAGGTACACTTTTAGTAGAATTTACTTAGAAATGTTCCTGTTCATACCCAGTCAACAGGAACCTCATTGAATACTAGAGGCCTGGTGCATGAAATTTGTGCGTTGGGGGCGGGGGGGGGGGGGTGTCCTTCAGCCTGGGCTGTGCCCTCTCGCAGTCTGGGACCCCTCGGGGGATGTCCAACTGCTGGCCTAGGCCCGATCCCCATGGGATCCCTCTCGCAGTTCAGGACCCCTTGGGGGATGTAGCGTGTGCCAAAGTGGCCAGGGAGGAGCTTGAATCACAAGGGGCACCGCTTATGCTTATCCCAGCCCATGACAGCTGTGCTCGCCAGCAGTGAGCCCGTCTTCTGGCTGAGCGGCACTCCCCCTGTGTGAGTGCATTGACCACCAGGGAGCAGCTCCTGCATTGAGCGTCTGACCCCTGGTGGTCAGTGCGTATCATAGCGACCAGTCGTTCCACCGTAATGGTTGCTGAGGCTTTTATCTACACTAATAAAAGAGAAACATGCAAATTGACCATCACTCGGCTACGCCCACCAGCCAATCAGCGAGTATGCAAATTAACCCAACTAAGATGGCAGCCGCTACGGAGCTGGAGCAAGCAGGAGGCTTGGGTTGCCCCCAGCGATGGAGGAAGCCAAGCTTCCTGCCCGTCCTGGCATGCCCTGGTATTTCAGGCAGAGAAGGAATGTATCAGAAATTGAGTTGCCTCATTGTTTTTCATGATAGTATAGTACTCCATCAACTTACACCATAATTTGTATAACATGTTCCTTGCTGATAGGTATTTATTATCCTAATCTTTACTAGTATAAATAGTGCTTCAGTGGTACATGATATTTAATAGCTGCATTGTAGTTTTATTTATTAAAATGCTTTGTTGGGTGTTTAGGTGATTTTTCTATTTTCACTATTATAAATAATTCTAACATGTAGTTGTACATCCTTTTTGTACATTTCTGACTGTTTGCTTGGGATAAATTCCATAGAAACAGCATTGTTAGATCTAAGTATGTTGCACATTTTAAAAGGTTTTGGATCTATAATTATTGCTAAATTACATTTCAGAGAGGTTGCCTAAATTTTCATATCTACCACCAATGCATGTGCTGGTTTTCCTGCACCCTTGCCAACATTGGGTAGAATTGTTTTCAAAAATTTTGCCAATTTGATAGTCAGAAATTGTTATGTCATTGCTTTACCTTACATTTTTTAAAAAAATATATATTTTATTGATTTTTTACAGAGAGGAAGGGAGAGGGACAGAGAGCTAGAAACATTGATGAGAGAGAAGCTTTGACCAGCTGCCTCTTACACATCCCCTACCGGGGATGTGCCCGCAACCAAGGTACATGCCCTTGACCGGAATCAAACCTGGGACCTTTCAGTCTGCAGAACGACGCTCTATCCACTGAGCCAAACCGGTTTCGGCTACCTTACATTTTTATTACTAGTGAAATTGAGCTTTTTTGGTGTATTTATTTGGCTGCTTGTATTTATTCTATTGTCAATTGCCTATTCTTGACCTTTACTTATTGTTCTGGAGGTGCGGGGTAGGGTATTTTTATTTCTTATTAATGATTATGATATTTAACAGTAATAACCCTTTGCCATTGCAAATATATTTTTTCCAGTGCACATTTGTAATTTATTTTTGCTTATGCTTTGGGTATTTTGGGGATGGAGAGCATGGTTTTAAAATATGTAGGCCAATCTTTTAAGATTCTTATTTAAATAATACACACACACACACACACACACACACACACACACACACACACATATTTATGTGGCCAACATTTGTTTTTTAGGGTTTCTGTGTCTCTTTTATTGACTTATTTATATATTTACCATATTTCACTGACTTCAAATTATATATTTTTCACATTTCAGCATCTTTAACTTTGGAATGCATCTTAAAAACAGCTGTTGCCTGGAGGGAAGTTGAGTTCTTCTGGACATGGTTTGCATGTTTTGGCCAGTCATTGGGGGCACCACCACCCTGCGTCTTCTTAAGCTAATTTCTCTGAGAGTTTCTTGGACTACGCTGGTATTGTGAATTCAGACACAAAATTTGCAGGCAGGACAGGGTGGGTGCACTAGTTTAGCAACCAAGGTATCCCCTCCCTCCCTTCCCATTGTCAAGGAGGAGGTGTGCAGACTTCTCTGCCATCCCTTCTGCGGGAATGGTTGTTTTTACCCTTCCCCGAGGCTGTAGCCATTTGGCACACTCACTTTTTGTGAAGGTCTCTATCTCCTTTTAGCTTCGTATCCTGGGCGTCTTTTATTTGCATGGTGCGTAAAATAATGGTGTATTAGATTCATTGAAATATGGTGTTTTATTATAACCTTATAGTTTTTACTGTCTGACAGTGCAAGTTATTAGTATGCCATAGTCGTCACAATGATTCGAAATAAATTTTGAAATTATTTAAGTTCCCCATTAGTCTCTCTTCACTGAACGAACAAAACTCAAACAATATAGTCCTAGGATTTTAATATCACCTAATATGAAAAAGTAAGACCCTTTCATTTCACACTTAATTGGCTCATTGTTCATTGTTTTATTTCTTCTTCTACTTGGTTTTAAAATTTAGGCAAGAACTTAGGTTCCTAATACTGTACTAATACTATGAAGTAATTAATTTAAAATATTAACAATTCCTGCATACATGGTTCATTCAAGCAGAGATCAATTTTGCTGAATTCTTTTATGTTTATCTCATTTATTCCTTTCTAGAATTGTCCGTAAGCCTCAGATTAACCTGTCAGAAACTTCCTTTTATTCTCCATACCCACTATGATATGAAGGTCACCTGCTATGAACCTCACCGTATGTCCCTGGCTTACTCTGTCCCTTCCCTCCGGTGGCCTGTCTGTCTGAGGACGTGCTCACAGGCTTGCTTTCTGCAGGGCCCTCACAGTGTGTTCTTTTGATCTAGAAAGGAACAGCAGTGCATCACTATGTTACACTGTAAGTTTGTGAGGTTCACCAGGATTCCTTTTTCTTTGAAGACTCTTGTCTTTCCAGAAGTCAACATATAAGTTACATTGCTGAGAAAATTCTCAGAGGACATTCCCATTTATTCCTGTGATGGATTGACAGACAAAGTGATGCATTGACAGTTGCTCAAATACAATTCTCAGATGTAGGGATTCATTTAGAAGAAAACATACAGAACAAAAAGACAATGGAAACAGTACCACATTTGGGCAGTGTAGATGAAAAATGTCATCATCAAAATGATGCAATTAAAGATACCTCAGTTCAGTTGTCAAAGTAGTGTGTGATGTCCATGAGGAAATACAGCATGCAGACGGTTGTTTCTGTTTCTTAAAAACCTGTTGCAGTGGGCTGTTAGACTTGCGTTTTTTAAATGTAGAATGTTCTTTTTATTCAAGTATGGCCTGATTGAGACTATAGTACAATGAGTTAAAAAAACTTGTGTTCTACTTTAAATGTGAATTGTTCTGAACTGCTTTAATGAAGCATCACTGTATTTGTTAAGAGGCACTAACCACAGTCACTTATATTCCAAGTTGAATCTGAGGTTTTGGTAAAGCCTTTTGAGCTGCTGAGGAGAGCACAGCTGTGGGAGGAAGTGCAGCGCCTGACTGACTGCATGGCAGTCCTCTGAGGCTCTCCCTGCATGTCGATTCCGGGGGCGGGGGGCGGGGGGGCGGGGGATGCTGCAGGGTGCTGTGCAGTCACCCTATCCTGAAGCTCCAGGTAATGTGAGAACCAGACTAGAGGACTTTTGATTTTTTATTTTATTTACTTTATATTAATTTCATTTATACCGAAGTGTTTGAAAATATGAAATGTATTGTTTCTAGACCATAAATCAATTTCATGAAAAGACTGTTCTGTAATATTTTATTTTGTTTTACTATAACTTTAGATATTCTTAACTCTTTTCCTAATACTACATGGAAATACTGATTTTTCTCCGTTTGTTATGTAGTAGAAACATTTTACACTGTTTACATAGTTCTCATGGAACATAGAATTTTTTAGAAGCAACGTATGATACACATTTTTGTGTATATATTCTAATTAGTGTGAATAAAACAGTAATATCAGTGTATCTTTTTAAAGTATCAAATGTCTGTATTTCTCTTATCTTCCTTAAAAGTTTGGCATTTATTTACTTTTCTTTGTGAGTACGTGCTATATATTAGTAATACATAGCATTTGCTCCTAATAATAGAATAGGACAGTAGAATTGTAGAGCTGCAGTGGACCCCAGACAACGTATATTCCAAGCACCTTGTGTGTAGCTGAGGACACGGCACTCGGTGCCGTCCGCAGACGGTGAGCACAGGCCTGGGCCGGAGCACAGCTTCCCTGCTCCTCTGTCTTCACTTCTCCAGGCCAGTGCTGCTGCTTTTCACTTGTTCTCCCTGGATGTCCAAAGACTGATGAAATTCAGAGAAATGAGGGTTATTTATGTATATTGTAATAAATTCTAATGTGATTTTGCAATTTACAACTGGTTTTGTCTGCGTTATTCAGCCTGTGTCTTCTAAATATTGGGCAGAGGAGGAGGATTACCGGGGGCAGTTCTGGGAGAAATGTGTTCCCGCCCAGGTTCAGGAAACCCTGTGATTTTAACTCCAAGAAACGTGCTCCGCCTGTGATATTTAATACATTCTTACTGATTTCAGAGAGGAAGGGTGAGGGAGAGAGAGATAGAAACATCAGTGATGAGAAACTGATCAGGCCCCCAATCCCGGCATGTGCCCTGACCTGAAACAAACTGTGACTCCTGGTTCTTAGGTTGATGTCCAACCACTGAGCCACGCTGGCTGAATGCCTGTGCTATTTGTATCACTCTTCAGTTTCTTACAAAAACCAAATAAACTGTGTTCCCAGAGGGCAGTCTCCACTGACTAGCATATTGTTCACTATTGTCATCACCATGCCTATCAGGGTCTTGTCGCCCAGTCACTCACTTTCCAAATATTCGTTGAATAAAAGAATTTTAAAAATAAAATACATAATTTTAACACTTGGACAAGACCTTGGAAGACCATATAGATCAGTGGTCCATTTGCCAACTTTTAAAAGACAGGAAAACCTTTTTTCAAATGAAAACTCATCAAATTTCTCATATAAACTAGTTGCGAGTATAAGCTGCTGAGTAAAGCTTGACACCCTCCCCTTTTTCCCAGGATACAGCCCCCGATCTGGATCAGTGCCCTTTTTTCTCAGGAGGAAATCAAGTCTGCAGTTGTTCTGATTTCATAGGAACGTTTGGGGCAAACACTCAACTTGTCGGAAAGTCATCCTCAGCAGATGAGGACGGTGACCTGGTCGTGTTTGTTAACATGGTGTGAAACGAGAGGAAACTGCTTTCTGAGTCTGACAGACCTCTGTGTATGCCTCTTTTTCTTCCTTTAAAAAAAAAAAACACTAAATTTTTTCCCATCGACGTTTATTAGATTACCATTGTTTTAGGTGTTGACGACTTGATACCTTAGTGCTGAACCATAGGTTTACCCAGCAACATTCCGGTGGTTTCCCAGGCAGATTTTGCCACCTGAGAGGGGGGTGATTGAACTGCAGGCACTGAGTGTCGGTTTTCTTTCCAGTTGCAGCTCTCCTTGTAACCTAGTAGCTGGCATTTGGGCCGAGTGTGAGTCGGGGCCCCAGGACCGGGTCCTCGAAGGGAGCGAAGAGGCCTTGGCTCCTTTGTGCGCGGAGGTGCCGTCATGGTGACCCCACTGTTGCCCGTTTCCCTGGAAGCATTGGTGGACTGTCAGCGGCTCGTCTCCTGGGTATTTCTGTACTCGGAACAGGTTATCAGTCTTGTCCTGGCATTTCACCTCTGCAGGCTCTGACTGCACTGAGCTTACCAAAACCGATGGCATAGTCACGAGCTCTGGTGCACGCCTGGTTGTGTTTGTGGTCCAGCTCTAGCTGTGGGTCCTTGGGAAGACCCGCCCCGCACTCCCCAACTCTCGGCAGGCAAAGTGTGGTTTGTTGTTGGTCCGTTTCCTGTCTTGAAATTCCTCCATTTCATACAGTGGCTGTGAGACTTGAACCAAAGTAAGAGCACAGTCCATGTGACAGTGCTGGGCGTATAGTAAGGACTCCAAACGTCAGCTGGTTACCAGCGTTGTTGCTCTTCCTTCACCCTGAGCACTGGGTTCAGGAAGACCCAGGCCTTCCGGGCCAGGTCGCTGCCACTTCCTGTCCTCCTGGCTTGGGCTTTGGCCAGGTATTTCGTAGCTGAGACAAAAACGAGAGAGGCTGAGTGTCTGCTTCAGTGGCCTAGGTGTTTGCAGGTTGTGGGTACTTGTTCCATGGCTGGCTTGTTTCATTTAGCACGATGCCCTCAGGGTTCATCCATAGTGTAGAATTTACCAGAACTTCCTTCCTTCTTAAGGCTGAATAACATTCCATTGAGTTTGTAGACAACAGTTTGTTTATGAACACTGGGGGTACTTGCCCCTTTGGCTATTGTGAATAATACTGCCTCGAACATGGGTGAGCCTATGTCACTTGGAGTCCTTGCTTTCAATGCCTTAAAGTATATATGCCAATGGATATTTGAAAGCTGTGGAGCATTGAGGAAGAAACTCCAAAGTGCCTTCCACGGTGTCAGTAGCCCTGGCTCGACTGGCCTCACTGTCGCAGCCTCTGCTTCTTAGCCTCCTGCCTCTGATTGTGTCACCGCATGTTGAGCTTGCAAAGTCCTACCAGCCTGCTGTCGCAGCACTCGGGGCTGCAGGAAGGGGAGATGAAAGAGAGGTTTGCTGCTGCTGCTGCGTTCAGGACTTCCACAAACGTACATTTGTCTATTTTATTGTGTAATTCCAACTGCCAGAATGACCCTGAACAGTGCACAGGCTGCAATAAAGCATCAATACTCGGCTTCTAGGACAATAAAAATCAGAAGGAAGAAACAGCAGCAGGAGAAAGAAATTACTGGGAAACACTCAGAAGGAAATGCCTTGGCTGTTTTTTACGTTTCCCCCGATTGTTTAAAGTCTGTGTATTCAATGCAGTGCTGTTGGTGGTGGGAGACTGCTGACAGCCTGGTCTGCCAGAGGGAGGTGGTTCGATAAATCACACTCCTCCACAGCATGGGACACTGTGTAGCAGTGAAAAGGAGCAATCACCCTCTGCAGAGAAAGAGCTACCAGACATTTTAAGTGAAATACCAAAGGCAAAATGCTGCAGATTGGAGAGTATGCTGTCCTTTGTGGGACAAGGGAGCAACTGAGAGAGAGAGAGAGAGAGAGAGAGAGAGAGAGAGAGAGAGAGAGAGAGAGAACACATATAATACACTCTTACGCTTACTTGTGTAAATATAATGAGACTCTGGAAAGATGCATAAGAAACCAGTATGAGTGGTTACATATAGGAGTGGGAAGGAGATGGTCACAGTATGACTTTATATATATATATATACATTTTTTTTTGAGTGATGTGACTATATCACCTACTATAATAAAATGAAAGGACTTATATTTTCCCACCAGCTTGACTGGCAGAGAGGCTTGACATCTAAATTAAGTTGATTTATAGGCAATAAACAATTATACAATTTGTGAGAAAAATCTGTTACAGGCTACTTAGAATTTATCTGTGGTCAAGGAAGCCAACAGCTTGTTCTGATTCCAGTTTTGGAGATGCCTGAGAAGAGAGGGGGAAGGGATGGGAAGCCAAAGCCAGGATGGGCCAGGACTGGCTTTTCCTCTCCCTCACATTGCCCTGGGTGACCCAGGTGGTTGCTGGCACTCTCCAGCAAATGGCTAGACCAGAGCTGACTCCTCAGCCAACAGTCAGCAAGAAACTGAAAAGAAACCACTTAGCCCTAGCCGGTTTTACTCAGTGGTTAGAGCATCAGCTTGTGGACTGAAGGGTCCCAGGTTCGATTCCCGTCAAGGGCACATGCCTGGGTTGTGGGCTCCATCCAATATGCAGGAAGCAGCCAATCAATGATTCCTCTCGTCATTGATGTTTCTATCTTTCTCTTCCTCTCCCTTCCTCTCTGAAATCAATAAAATTAAAAAAAAAAGAAAAAAAAGCAACTGCTTGGTGAGTTTGGATTGGATTCTCCAGTCCTGATCAAGCCTTGTGATGATTGTAGCCTCAACCTACAGCTTGATGGCAACCTTGTCAGAGACCCAGAGACAGATTTGCTCAGTTCCGCAGCTCTGTATGTCAGATAATACTGTTTGTTGTTTTAAGCTGCTTAGTTTGGGGTTGACTTTCTATGCAGCAACAGATAACTAATATATAAGAGGAAAATCACAAATGGATACTTTCATAAGTGTTAGCAATCACTGTATTTAGATATCATAAGTTTTTGAGAATTCAAATACAGATATGAGCTATTTTTAAAAAAGTAAGCTTTTTATTTTTGAATCATTTTAGATTTACATACAAGTTGCAAAGGCAGTGGAGAGGGTTTCCAAGCAGCTCTCACGCAGTTTCCACCATTGGTACATCTTATATCAACATTGTACGTTTGTCAAAACTACGACACTGATGTTGGGGCATTGTGTTACCAAAGTCCGGTTTTCCATGATGAGCCTCTCTCTGTTGCAGGGTTCCCCCAGGGACCCACACTGCATTAAGTTATCAGATCTCCGGTGGCTCAGTCTGTCTTTGTCTTTCATCCCCCGGACAGCAGTCTGGGCTGTGCCAAAATTACTCCTGTTTGGTGGGTTTTCTTTGACTGGGACAATGCTAGGAAACTGAACCACTAGTATCCAAGCTTTACAATGGTTGCAACACTTACCCATTGATAATTGGTTTTGTGTTTATTTGTACAATTATATGGTTGTCTGCCGTCCCTACTAGCCTCTAAAGTCCATGAAGGTAGGGACTGTGTCTGCTTTTGTGGGCCTAGCGTGATGTCTGCAACATCGTAGTTTCTCCATCAGTATATGCTGAGTAAATATGTTCATTCACACCTACTAGTATAGGCGCACGCCTATAGTTAATGATCCATAGTACTTTTAATGAGTAAAGGAGCCTCAGTATTCCTCTGAGGACTGAGAATTGTGTCTAAAGTATATTAAGTCCTAAACAAATCACGACTATTTGCCAGATACACTACAGTACTACACTAGCCGGGGAAGCGAGCATGCGATTCAGTTACATAAAACAGGAATTGCAAAATTCCGAAGTGCTCTGCCTCCCTTAGTTAGGAAGTCTTGTTTGGTGCCTGGGAATTGCTCCTCAAGTCAGCCTGGTACAGTTCGTGGGTGAAGCTGTGATGGGCACAGCGCTGCCATCCCAGAGGCAGGCACCAGGTGTGGGCCGGACAAGGAGAGAACCGCCAGGTCCTCAGGAGCAGGCCTTGCAGGGAAGCTACACAGGCTAACAGCACGAGGGGCGGAATGTGGATTCCTAGGGCTCATCTGCCTCTCAGAAATCTGAAGCCTAAGTTCAGAAAAATGCCCTAACTGAATGCAATTTCATTTTAATTCAGGGCAAAGCTCTCATACATCTCTTAACATTTGAGGTTAAAATAGTCACTCTTTAATATTCCAATTTGTATTATATAAATGTTGGTATTTTATATTTATGTTTATAATATGATATTTTTATTATGGATAATTATTGGTATTTTAGTTGAGATGCTAAGTGCAAATCATTTGTTTCACTTTTTAGGGTGGGAAAGGTTGAAGGCAGCGGTGATGGCACCATTTGGGAAGTCCCATGTTAATGGAATTTGGGGCATGAGGAAAGCTGAGCTGGTGACATCTGTGGCTGCAACAATAATGCGTTCCAGTGGCAGCTGAGCTGGCTTGTTCTTACAGGCTTTATGGGGTGCTTTATACGTAATTCAGAAATAATAATAAACTGAAGTTGGATCTTGGCTCCTCTCCCAGATTAAATCCCTTGAATGTTTATCTGACACAAGAGTCAGAAAGAATTCAGTTTTAGACCTGTATATTTAGTTAAATGCAGTGACAATTTTTTTTTGTATATAGAAAAAATAAAAATGTGTTTCAGAGTAAAATGCAGAAAAAGTCATTAAAGTAACAATTCAGGATTGGAACTATAACATTTTGCTAGTGACTATGTAACCCAATAAATCAGGTTGGTTTGTTAACTTTCTTTATAATTTATTTTCCATGTTTTTCAGCAAGCTACCAAAAATTCAGCTTTAATAACCTTTTGCACTCGGATGTCGAGTGTGACTCGACACAGTTAGCATTAGAATAAAGGAATCGAGAAAAACAAGCGAGTGCAAAGGGTTAAACATGTCTGTGTTTGATCTAAGACCTTCTATGGAAAGAATTACTTGTGTCCATATTTTAAATTATTTGCTCTCATGAAATTTTCATGACCTTACCCAGATTGCTGTTCCATAAAAGGGCTCATTCATTCATTCATTCACCCATTGTGTGTAAAGGCCTTGCATTGGCTTCCCAATGATTAGCTCAGTGACTATAGTGGCATTTCAAGCACATGAATTGGATGAAGAAATGTCTGCATGCACAGAACATCATTTCGAATGGATTTCCTAAGATGTCATCACTTGGGATGGCTAATTTTCTTTCACTATATGTTCTCCTTTTCTTTAATAATAAAAACAATAATAGGTGATTTTTGTTAAGTATTTACTATTTACCAGACACTATTTTCTGGTGAATGGTGACTGCCTCCCTTCCCACAGCCCAGTAGGCAGGGACTTGCCCTCTCTTAACTGCTTCCCCCTTCTTACTGGTTGGAAAGTAGATGAGATGCTGAGCCAGTAATTTATGTTCTGCCCCATGCTGCACCATCCTGGTTCCAACCTGTCAGGTGCAACATAAAAACTGATGAGCTAATCTGTCTCCAACTAATAATGATAAGAAAGATTAAGTATTTGGGTGTCCTCTCTGTCCCAGCATTCTCGCACCCCCGCCCCCCCCCCCCCCCGCCCGCCCCCCTGAGTTGACCAAATAGAGACTTTGGATTAAAACCAGCCACCCGTTGGAACATTTCTAAAAGCAGAAGTATCAGCCACTCATTTTTATTCACGGGGAATGCTTAGCTCATTTTTCTCCCAGCACCAAGCTGATATCTACATTAAGGAAGAGGTTTATCTATTTACAGGTGAAGGAGTGGAGGTCTGGGAGAGGAAGGAATCATGGCGCATGGGGGCGCTTTTGACAATTCAGAAGGCAAGGGAGGCTTGGTGGGTGCTGGGAGGGGAGGAGGGGAGGTGAACTCTGGCTCTTCAGAGATTTAGTCCAAGTAGGAGGCGTTTATAATCTCTGCTCTTTTCTATATATTTAAGGAAAATCATGCTGAACTCACCGGTGGGACTCTTGTCCTTAGTGCTGCCTAGGGAGGAAAAAAGGAATTGGGGTTTTTGCTCAGGGAAGCTTTTGCCTTGGCAGCCTTTCACCTGGTGGCTAACTGTGAACCTCAGAAGCTGAAACTAATTAGAAACCAAGAAATTTGAAATCTCAGTAAATAGGACATTCTGAGGGTCTTTAGTAGGAAACTGTTGTTTCCCTCTAAAAGCCAAGGTTGCTTATGAGCACCTCCTGCTATTATGAAGGAAAGTCTGATCTAAATGTCCTAACACCAGTAGGTCTCCAAGATCTATTAAGAGAACAGATGCAGTCACATTGAACTGTGTGGATACGCTCCGAGAAATGCGCTGCGAGGTGATTTTGTCATGTGAGCATCATAAAGTGCACTTACCCGGCATAGATGGTGGCGCCTTTGCGGACGGAGGCTCTGTGGTGGAGGCCACTGCTTCTAGGCTACAAGCCTGTGCAGCATGTTAGTTGTCTAAGCAAACACGAGATACAATCAAGCCCGAGAGAAAAGGATGCAATCACCAGACGCTGTGAACGCAAGGTGGATGAGGCTGCTGCCAGCAACCATTTTCTATAAGTAAAAAGAGTTCACTCTAAAATAATGACAACTAGTATAGAAATACATAGACCAGTAACGTGCTTTTCATTATAATTATCCAATAGTTATGTACTGTGCCTAATTGTAGGGACTCAGCTTTTATACGGCTGGCAGCGCAGGTTTGTTTACACCAGCATCACCACAAACACTGGAGTAATGCCTTGACCTATGATGTTACCATGGCGACGACTTCACGCGGGCTACTTGTCACGCTGGCGGCTACGTCTTCACGCTGGTGGCTATGTCCTCACGCTGGTGGCTACGTCCTCACGCTGGCGGCTACGTCCTCACGCTGGCGGCTACGGCTATGTCCTCACGCTGGCGGCTATGTCCTCACGCTGGTGGCTATGTCCTCACGCTGGCGGCTACGTCCTCACGCTGGCGGCTACGTCCTCACGCTGGCGGCTACGTCCTCACGCTGGTGGCTACGTCCTCACGCTGGCGGCTACTCTACATCGTCAGGCCAGCAGCTATGTGGGCATTCTGGCGGCTGTGTCGTCACACCTGCGGCTACGTCGTCACGCCTTAGCGATAAGAAATGTCTCAGCTCCATGACAATCCGTGGAACCACCGTGGAGTGTGCAGCCCGTCGTTGACCAAACGTCCCTATGTGGCGGCGCACGACTGTAAGTGTGAGGACGACGCCCCGCTTCCGAGGCCGCGGTGTTACCACGCGGTGCTGGGGCCTCGGAGTGCGTGTCTGAGCGGAGGAGCTGTCAGGACGTGGGTCGGAGGGTTGGAAGGCGTGACGGGTGGAAGTTTGCGCTGTCCGGCCAGGCCACAAGCACAGGCTGTGGCGGTGATGGAATGCACTTTGAACAGTTTGTACCAGACTTGCAGCCAAGCTCACAGCGGTGGCGGGTGGATAGAGGTCGGTCATCACACCGACGTCCACTCCGGGAGCGTGAGAGGAAGGGCAACAGCCCGAGCGAGGGGCGCCTCCCGCAGGCCCCGCTGCCTCCGCGAGCAGCGGCCAGAGGAGACCAGGTTCAAGGCTTCGCCTTCTGAGGTGTCACCTTAGCCAGTGCACAGTGTGTGCGTGGCGTCGGCGTTGTTTTCAGCCGTTTATTTTCAAAAGCTGCCTTTCTCCTGTGAGAACGTAGCAAGCAGGTGACCAGCCGCCTGGTTTGCCAGGGACGCACAGGGCAGTCCGGAGGAGCCAGCGGCACTGGCCACCCAGGGACAGATGTTTGCGGCCGTTCACGGTCGGTGTTGTCCTATGTTCTTGGTGACCTGTGGCTTCTGGACAAGCCACGTGGCAGGCAACCGGTGACTGTGTTATGGCAAAGAGGCTCTCCCCGTGTAGTGAGCAGGATTTAGATCCACCTCCCTCCCACCCACCCTGGGCCTGTGGTGGTCGCCAAGCCCCTGCTTGATGGGTAGGACGACTCTGCCCCTCCCCTCGCCGTGTGCTTTCAAGCACTGTTGGCTCTATGTCTCGTGGAAAGATTTTTATCTCATCAAAGCTGGTAAGAACCTTGGAGGCAGGAGGTCAGATCTCTGTGTCCCAGGCAGGGGAGGATCACGGGCTCTTGGTTTATGGCCCCAGCAGCGTTGGTCAATTCACATGCTGCTTGATTTATTTATGTCCTGCCCCAGGCTGCACCATCAGGTCGGAGGCAGTCCTGCTGCTCTGCACTCTGACAGCCGGTGATGGGGCAGATCTCATAAACTCGCTGCTTCTCAGTTTACTTCTGTGAAAAGGGGGAGAATGAACTTAGCTGATCAGCAGAGCAGACAGCAGCACTGGCAGGTGACACATGAGCGGTTAAGAGTCAGGCCTCGGTAGATTGTTTGTTGACTGATTCGAATGCACATTCATGCAGCTCACCCCCTCACCTTTACTTTCGCCCGCTGGTAAGCTCTGCACTTTAAGGTGAATGTGGTCGTGGGAACATGCCTTGCTGCCCAGGCTGCCACAGGTTTCTGTCAGTGAGGTTCGCAGAACCCTGTCTGCAGTGGGGCTTGCCTTGAAATAGAAGCTTTAAGCACAAGGCCACCTGATAGTCGCGCTTCAAGATTACTCTTCATAAGTGATGCTGTAACGCCTTTGATCATTTAATATAAGCATGTGATCAATTAAAAATACTTTAAAGGCACGTTAAAATGACAAGTAATTTCAATTCATTGGGATAGGTCTTTATTATATTTCATGCATAATTTGAATTTTATGACCGAGATGAAAAAGTTAACTCTGATAGGTAACTGAAATATAATATGTGCTTCAGAGGAACTTAACTTTTAATTTTTATAAACCTTGGTGTAAGTAATAAAACATTTCTCATAGCAGAGTTGCACAACTGAATGAATCCATGAGCTCCCTGAGTGTCAAAGCATATCAAGCTACTTCAAACCTTATTTAAAGAATAAAACTGTTCAGATTGTTGTGGCTTATGAATTCCTGACTGTGGGTTATGGAATCTATATGTCTTTGGAAGATGGAATAAACATTTTCTGTAGTGCAAAGCCATATCTTTTCTCCTACAAGAAACCCAACTAACCATGATGACAGTGCATATCAGTGTTGTGGCTGCAGTACTTGGCTGCCCAGCGCACTTTATCCCCTTCCTGTTAATGGATCCCCTCCTCATTTTGGGGGTCCCTCCCTCTTTTCCCCTCCAGCCATGTGCTGGGGAATGCTGTGTATAGTATCCCGCCTCCCTGACCAGTGCAGTGGCACCTGACCAACCTGGGTCCTACTCTGTGTCCAAGTTTCTGTGGCTGCACCAACCAGGTGGCTTGCCTCCCACAGTTCTGGAGACTAGAAATCCCAAATCAAGGTGCTGGCAAGGTTGGCTCCTTCGGGTCCTCTTGGTCATGGTCTGCCTCTGCCTCTCACCCAGCGTCTGGTAGTTGCTGGCCATCCTTGGCGCTCCTTGGTTTGCAAATGCATCACTCCAATCTCGGCCTCGATTGTCACACGGTGTACACCCCGTGTGTGTCTCTGCGTCCAAATTTCCCTCATCTTCTCAGGACACGGTCATTGGATTAGGGCCTCATCTTAACTTGATTATATCTGAAAAGGCCCTGTTTCTAAACAAGGTCATATTCACATGTCTTTGTAGGGTACACACTTATACCCACAAGATTTTATTTCCCATAGTGATTACTCCAATGATAATCATGTTACCCAGCTGGGCCAGTCAGAGTCCCTGCTCTGAGTTTCTGTTTTGGGGATGGTCTTGATGTTCTTCTAGCCTGTGAAGCCAAGGACCCTCAACACCTGTACAAACTGGGGGTCTGTTAGCAGGAAAGGGGGAAGCAGGCAGCAGGACCTGCCATGGCACTTGGGGGCCACTGATGGAAACTCAGAAAGTCCTGGGGTCAGCCTTACCCAGCAGGCTGCTCACAACTCCCTTGGGTACATGGTCCATGGGGAATTGGTAAAATAGAAAAACTTATGGGTGTTTCTCAGAAGGCAATTGATAGTGTTAAATATTTTAAAAATGTATTACACATTAAATTTGTTTATGTACTAGAGTCATCTTAGCACATACCAGAAAACCATTTGTGAGACTTGGTACTGTTCATGATACAAACTCTTATGAACTAAGCCTGGCACTGCAGCCTGGCCAGCCCATTGGCTAAGAACCAATTTCTCAGGACGTTCCCTCCTACCTTTTGGGGCTCCTTTCCAAATTTTCATTGTTGAGTGATTATGGGAGTCTTGTGTCTTTTTACATATATACCTGTCTCCTCCTTACTTAGTTTCATTTGACATACTATAGATATATTTTCTCTTAATATGTACAGATCTGCTGCACTCTTTAATAGTTACATAGAATTTTATGTATACAGGGTGGGACAAAAGTAGGTTTACAGTTGTTGGTATGGAAAATAGTACAATTATTAACAAATAATAATGCAAGAATGAATTCTTGTTTCCTGTACTCACAACTGTAAACCTACCTTTACCCCACCCTATCTATAATAATAAAAGCATAATATGCTAATTAGACCGGACGTCCTTCCGGATCGTCCCGGAGGAGGCCGGGGCCGAGGCAGAGGCACGAATTTCGTGCATCAGGTCTCTAGTGTAAAACATAATTCATGATCTTTGTTAAGGAAATATAATTCAGCTGCCTGACGATTGAGAACAACTTTTACCATGTATATAGAATCGTAAGTTGCACAGAAAAGTTGGACAAAAGCAACTTTTAAAGGATATCTTCCTGTATATGGGTCCAGAAGTGAGCATTACTCCGTGGCGCACACAGCGAGGGCGTCCTGCTAGTTCAGCAGACAGAGGAGAAGGGCGTTCTGCCAGTGGGCGAGTCAGTGAGTGGCTGTGCTTGACCGCCTGTTAACTCCCCTGGTTCTCAAGATGAACTAGAGAAGGCACAAAAAACACTGAGTAGCAATTTTCCAACCTGCCTTGCTTCATAGTTACCATTTTAAAAGAATCATCAGCATTTCAGCAGAACTTAGACATTTCTTTTCCTTTGTGCACTTTCCTGCCACAAAACGTTTGTCTTTACTTCAATAGATTTTGTTCAAATCAGTTTTCCTCAAGCAATCCACAGTGAAATTCTACAAATAAACCACATTTCCTGTCACTGATGGAGACAGAGTCAAAGATGGAGGAACCTGAGTCCTCACTTTTCGCTCCTCTGATGGCAATATTTTCCGTGTGTTTTCTCCCCCCCCCCTTTTTTTTTTTTTGAGGAAAAATAGGAGCTGACCTATTTTCCCCCATTAAATTTTGACACGTTCTTTGGATTCATTTGAAATACCTGGACTCTGTGCTTTTAGAACACTTTTATTTTCTGACCCAAAGGAGAACGCTACCTGAGGAGAGCCAGTCACACAGACTCAGACTCAGGGTGGCTTCTGGACCAATCTCTCTCAGTCTGAATGGACCGGCCACCGGCCATTTGTTAGAGGGTCGCTGTAGTTTTTAGGGATGTATCCATAGGAAGTCCCAGTGTGGTTTACAGCACAGTGTCTCTGTCTCCTGGGCCAGAGGGAGCCCTCAAGGAGTCTTCCTTGTCTCCATAGTCTTGGTGATTTACAGGCTCAGAGAATGCAGGCCTCATTACTAGCTTCTGCTGGTAATCTAGTCTGCAAGCTTACTGCTTTCAAGAGAATACTAATGTGGTTTCAGAATATGGCCTCATGTCCAATTCCAGTGGAGAAGTGAGGAATAATGTTCTCCCTCCAGTCCTCAGGTGCCAGTTTCTGGTTTGTGACAGGTAACAAGAGAATAATGAAGGGAACAAAGGCTCTTGGAGCACTAAAAACATCACAGGGGAACATAGTGAAATGGGGTCCCTTGTGTTCAGTTGTCTTCTCACGATCCCTTTGGGTTCCCCTCTCACCGATTCTCAGTTCATCTTTTTCTTAAGCCCCAGAAATGGGAGCTACAGGTGGTTTAGAAGCTGATCCTTGGTTCTGGGCTCTGCCATTTACCATTGGCATCATACTGAGCAAGTTGCTTTACATCTGTAAATCTCAATCTCCTCTAATCCCTTGGGGTTAATGTGAGGATTAACTAAGATCATACATGTAAAATTCTTAGCCCAGGCCCAGCTCCTTAAGGAAGGGTGCACTAAAGGGTGCTTGTTTTTTAAGTAAATGCCAGGCATGTCATTCAGCTTCGGTCATTTGAGAAAAACATCCTGAGATCTGAAACACATTAGATGGTTTCCAATTAAGTGTTCATCGCACCAGATAACATTGAGTCCACAAAAATGAGAGTGCCTTATATTCCAGAACACTATAATATTGGTAAATGAAGCAATATCAAGTTCAAATGGAAAATTTGCTTTGCTGGAAGAGAATGTGCCAGACTCCAAGACAGGATAAATGTGTGTGAAATGGACTGAAGTTGGCTGCTGAGAAATGGGATTCCATAGGCAAGAACATGGGGGTTGGCAATGATTAATATCCATCACATAGGTCAAGAGCAAGAATTTATCTTCTTGATAATTCATATATGTGTACAACAGACATTTATAGAATTTCCAGGACCAGCCACACGCAGTACTAATTCCAGGAACAGATCCCTGCCTTCCAGAAGCTGGTGATCTAACTCTGTGCAGAACACAGTGGGAGCACAGAGCACCCAACAGGGCCCCAAAGGCTTCCTGGGGTGGGGGATCCATGAGCTGAACGTTGAGGGAGTGAAGCTCGTGAACGAGCCAGTCGGGTTGGTATTCTTCCAGTGAATTCTCTGCTGAAGAGAGCTCAGGCAATGTTTATTAGTTGCAGCCAAAAGAGCATTAATAAAAGAGAGGTCTAAGGAGGCAAGGTTGATTGACAGAGGAACATGAAGGAAAAGAACAAAGTGATTTAAAAAAAAAAAAAAAGGCAAGAAAACCACATCATCACGGAGGAGGGAGATGGACTGGAAGCTGACTGCAGGAACAGAGGAGGGGCCATTGTTTGAGATGGAGAACCTCGAGCATTTGGTATTGCTGGTGCCTAAAGGGAAGGCTGGGGTGTCGACAGAGGAAATGGGCAAGGTGAGAGGGGCTGCTGTGCAGGGCGTGAAGGGAAGTCATGGGAAGGCATTACACGTAGGACGATGGGGTCAGATTTCTGGGCACTGTTATGACAAGACTTAACCTAAGTCACATGTTGAAGGCCATGCACTGACTAGGGGGCATTACTGGGATTGGAACCCAGGTTCATATGAGTCTAATTTCCATGGTAAATGGCTTGCTAATCAGTATCTAAGTGAGCTGGGGAGTTAAGATACAGTCATATGGAAAATGACAATTTGCAGAATATTTGATAAATGGCATGAGAATTCAGAAGTGGATGGATGGTCTTGGCTGGAGGTGGGGGTGCAGAGAACATTCTACAGCGGGTATCTGCACTAGTCCTAATCACGGGAGCAGAACCGAGTATCCTCTTCAAGGTCTGGAGGTCGGGAGGGATACTCTTAAGCCAGTGCTCTCACATTTAACATGCATCAGAATCACCTGGAGGGCTCATTGGAGCACAGGCTACTGGGCCCCAACCCCAGAGATTCTCATCCAGTACGGCTCGTATAAGAACTTAGAAACTGCAGTTCTTACCCCTTCCCAGGTGATGCTGATGAATCACTGCTCTCAGCAAAGGCAGGAAGTATAGACTTGGGCTATATTGGGAAACCAGTAATTTGGCCATTTGGGTTCCAGTGGAATGTTTGTGTAAATCAGGGCATTTGTGGAGCTGAGGCTGAAAGGGTAGTTTAGAGCAACATGCATTCCTGTCACCTTGAAATAAAGTTTCATAATTGAAAAAAAAAAAAAGTACCATGTCCAATCATAATGGGAATTTCTGTTAATATGCATTATGGGAAAAATGTGTTTGCCCCTCGGAATATTGCATTATTGGATTATAGGATCAGATTGCATTGACCCCAACGCTTGCCCTACCTTGTACCCACCCTCTCTGTCATGTGACCTTGGATTTCTTGGGTAGAGGCAGAACACATTTCCCTGCCCCTTGAGTTTGGATTTAGCTGTCACTTTGGTTTGACCAATAGAATGAGGTGGAGGAGCCAGGTCTGAGCCTAGGCCAAGTGACCTTAGGAGTTTCCACGTGATCTCTTATGCCTTGGCCACCACCCTGAGAAAACATGCCTGGGCGGCACACTAGTCCAGAACATGAGAACCAGTGCAGACTAGAATCATCATCCCCTACCCCCCAGATGCAGACAGGAACTGATTGCTATTTAAGCCACAGAATTTTGGGATGGTTTGTTTACTCAGCAATAATATACTGATGCCTCCTCTTTAAAACACGTATATGATTTGAATTTATGTTATTTATAGTCTACCAAATTAAAATACCAATGTCATTATTCATTTTTCTTTGTGTAAAAGAATCCTAAAGGAAACTTATTATGCTTGCAAAATTGATGGTAATCTGCAAAATACCAAGTCCATCACCCAAACGATTCCTTTATACACGGATCTGCTGCAGCCTGGGCTTGTTCACATCTTCACCTGTGCTTTCCTGATTTCAGGCTCAGGCTGAGCCCCTCAGTTGGCTGGGACTTATTATTCTCGGAGGAATCTACTGAGCAGTCCATTAAGTTGTCAGTTCCTTGATTAAGTGTCTTCAGCTGGAGAGATCATTGTTATGCAAATTTCCCTGCCCCTCTCTGTTTTTTCCTAATAAACTGGGCGGAAATCAGAACCTGAGCTTGAGAGAGAAAAGTGAGCTGTTAAACCAAATACTGGTTCAGACTAAATAGTGGTTTAGCATTTATAAAACATTGTATCTTAATATTTCATAAATACTATTACGTTGATGTGTCACCTAGGTCCTTGGTTTGTATCGGTAGCTGGTTTATGAGATCAGAGAGCATTCTGGAAGCTAAGCGACCTTGATACATCCTTTCTTCTTACTAACAAGTCTGGATACCCTGGTCTTTCATGGGAGTGGAACGTTCCTGATTATCATCATCTTGGTTGACTATATGGGATCCAAGGACCTCAGTGACGAGCCATTGGAGCCGTGACCTCATGGACTTCTCTTTGCTTCAGTGTCCAAGTGTCCAACCACACAATCGTCTCCTTTGTGGGCTCCTCTTGGACCTTCCTCAGTCCTGTTCCATCAGCGTGTCCTCTCCCTCCCATGGAGTATGTGAGACAAACATGATTGTTCTCTGCACCAGAACTTCTCAAATTTCAGTGAATAAGAAACACCAGAGCATGCTAAATCACACACACCTGGCCTTACCCACAGGCTCTGGTCAGTAGGTCTGGGCCGGAGCCCTAGAATTTGTGTTTCCAATGAGCTCCCAGGTGATGCTGGTTCTGATCTCAAAAACCAGCTACAGGACACAAAATATTTTTTATTTTTATTTTTATTTCTTCCTTTTTTTAATTTATCTTTATCATTGAAAGTACTACAGATGTCCCTTCCCCCCCTTGACCCCACCAGCCTGCTTCCACCCCCTCTCAGGACCTCACATTAAATAGTACTACTCACCTGCCCTTTGAATTCTTATCCCAAATCCCTTTCATTCAGTGCCCTGAGCTTTTTCCTCCTCATCTCACAGGTCTGTCATCACCAAAGCTCTAACTCCACGGGCCCTTTAATTCCACTGAACTATTAATCGGTCCTCTCCCAGCAGGTGTCTGGGGTAGGGTCCTCAACGCAAGCATTTTCTTCCCTGTGCAAGGCATATGCCCAAAAAGAGTAATATTGGAAAGTTTAGTGTATTTCTGCTCTCAGACACTTGAAGCTCTAGACAGGAATAAAATTTTCCAGGAAAGGGTTAACCTTGCCCAAAGAAAGGCTCTGCTCTCACGGGCAGCTGGGAGGTAACCTCTCAGGCTTGGAATTTCTTGCCAGGTAAGAGGATCTTGTTTACTTGGGGGCATTGGGTCACACCAGGTAGTTTGTGCTCATAGTGGGGGCCTTGACACCTGGAGCAGCTGAGACTGAGGTCAGGCACACAGGTGGTCAGTCATGCTGACCTGACCAGGTCCCAGTAAACACCCTGGGCACCGAGGCTGGAGGGAGCTTCCCCAATGGCCAACACTGTGTGCTGCTGTCCACGGCTGCTGGGAGAGGGAAGCTCTGTCCCCGCGGGTCCCCTGGGGGAGAAGAACTGGAGGCTCGTGCCATCTGTCCTGGACTCTCCTGTGAGGCTTTTTCACTGGCTGATTTTAATCCGAACCCTTTCACGGTAATAAACTGTAACTGTAATGACTTTTCTGAATTCTATCCTTCAAATGAAAAAATAAACCTAAGTATAGTCTTGGGGACCTCCCAAATGCAATAAATATGTATAAAACAAATCACCAAAGATATCATGTGCCAACGGCTAATGAGAAAACGTGGTAATCTCACAGGTGCTGAGTGGGGGAAGCAAACCTTTGGTGGGAAGAGTCAGGGAGGTTCCTGGAGGGGAGAGGGTGGAGTTAGTCCTTCCTGAACCCATATATCTCTGCCCAGTTGTTGTGGCCAATCTTAGTTCCTTCATATCCCCTTTCATTATACCTATGCCTAAATTATTTTGAATCCCTAGACATTATATAATTTCGTTTTTAAACATTTTAGTATAAATCTAAATCTAAGAGATGAGGACCCCCCCCCCTTATAAATGTACAATACCTTAATCACCAGCACCCCAAATTAGGAAGAATGACTTACAGCATAAAATACCCAGATAATGTTCATATTTTCCAACTTGTCCTATAAGTTCCATTTTCCCCCTAAACTGTTTGAATTGGACTCTAATAAGACCCACACCTTCCAAATAGTTAATAAGTCTCTTAAATCTCTTTTAAAAAATCAACTTTACTAAGTGAGAGAATGACTATAAAAATAGACAATAGCAGACCTTATAGATGAAAGTAGAACTTTGACCCACAGTCTGCAGCAATCTGCCCGGGAAACCAACCTCTCGCCTACTCTAACCAGCCCAGGAAGTCACCCTGCTCTCCGTCGGACTTGCAGGAATCCAGGTTGCTTTCGCTAGTGACAGTCCAGGAAGCCAAACAATAATTTCTACAATAATTGGCTCCAAATGGCCAGGACTAGATCCATAACGTACAGCTTCCTGAATTTTGCCCCTGCTTCTAACTTAGGACCAACCAGAGAGAGCCAAATATGCTCCCCTAGCCAGTCTCACAGGTGAATGTGCCCTGCTTCTAGCTGTCCTGCCAGCAGCCCCCAGTCATCGCACGAAACCCTTCTCTTTCTATTTCCCTGTTATAAAGCATCCTCGTGCATTTGCCCATCTTTGAGACTCTGCCAAATGCAAGTCAGCAAGCTCTGAATAAATAGCCCTTGCTTTTTTCATTTGGATGGTTTTTGTTTCTTTACACACAAGGTATATAGTTTGCATATAATTAAAAGCACCCATTTTAAGTCTATTTAGCCACGTAACTACCATTCCAATCAAGACATGGAATATTTAAGCATCCTAGAAGTTCCCCTGTGCCTCTCTCAAATCAATCCCCACCTCCCTCTGCAGCTCCAGGCAAGTGCTGACTAGCTGTGATCTGATGCAGCGTTTTAATAAACCTCCCTGGTCCTGGTCCTCGGCCAGCTCCCGCACTCGGCTTTTCTCTCCTGCTGTGCTGGAGCTCTCTAGGGACAAGCCTCGCCCGTCTCAGAGCTCTCGGGTGGGAAGTCTCAGTGCTGATACGGCACACAATTCATCCACTTAGGGCGTATGAGTCCATGGTTTTCAGTAGATTCACACATATGTGCAGCCTTCACCATGGCCAGCTTTAGAATATTCCCATCAACTCATACCCTGAAGCTACCATCTCCCCAGCTCTCATTCTTTCCACCCTAAGCAACCACATCTCCGTTCTATCTCTATAGAACTGCCTATTCTGGGCTTTTCATATAAATGGAAACATTACATATATGGCCTTTTGTGTCTTTCTTCACTCAGCGAATGTTTTCAAGGTCTGTCCATGTTGTAGCTTGTATCCGTGTTTTATTCCTTTTTATTGCCGAATAATATTTAATGGTACTTAAATACCACATTTTTGTTTATCCATTCATCAGTTGATGGGCATTTGGGTTGTTTCTACTTTTTGTCTATTGCAAATAATGCTGCTGCAAACATTCACATAGGTCTCTGTGTGGACCTATGTTTTGATTTCTCTTGGGCAGATGCCTAGGAGTGGATAGCTGGGTTGTGTGGTAACTCTTATCCTTACTCACCTCATTCTTGACCCTCCTAAGAATCCTGTAAAGCAGGGATTATTATTTCCATTTTAGTGGTGACAAAACTGAGTCTAAGAAGTTAAGCATCTTGCCAGTGAGACACCTAGGATTTGCTGAGTATGGGTTTGAACTCAAATATTTCTAAAGCTGGGGCTCTTTGTGCTCAGCAGCCCAAGGTTAGGTCTGTTTCTGGTCTCGTGCATTCGATGTAGGACGGCTACCAGGAGCTTGTGGAATTACCTTCCTGCACGTGGCTCCTCCCTTCCTTAAATCATACAGCTGTTCTGCTAGAGCCCATGGTGTAAAGTCCAACAGGAACTGGACTTAAACAGAATTCTTTGTCTGCAGTGACCTTTAGGCATTTAACCTATGACTGGACCACACCTCAACTGTAAATACTTTCCAAGTTGCAAGGTGCCCATCGCTGACTGTTAATTACACTATCATCCTTTCCTTTGTCCTTGAACCATCAGTTCTGGTCCAGCAGCTGGTACACCCTCACTAGGAACAAACTCCTGGTTCCTTGGCTCAGCGGCTGCTGCCAGATTGTTATTACAGTAGTGTGCACCCCTGGCAATTCCTGGCAGCTTTGTGTTCATCTTGTTGAGTCACTTTGATTCCCAACTCTGGGAGAGCAGGCAGCAGATGGCCAGGAGGGTGCTGACTCTGTGATTGTGTGATCAGGAATCACTGAACGGAGGCCAGTCACAGAGCAAAGCTAGATAGAATGCGCGGTGTGATTTTGGAGGTGAAAATGTTTAACTGGATTGACATTTCCCCCTAGAATATTGCTATTTGTAAACAGATGATTTTGCTAAAAGAGCTTCCAAAAGAAACTCACTGTGATATTTTATGTTTGTACATCACTAGAGGCCCGGTACATGAAATTCGTACATTGGGGGTGAGGGGTGTCCCTCAGACCAGCCTGCACCCTCTCCAATCTGGACCCCTTGAGGGATGTCCGACTAGGGCCTAAACGGGCAGTCGGACAGCCCTCTCACAATCCAGGACTGCTGGCTCCCAACTGCTCGCCTGCCTGCCTTCCTGATTGTCCCTAACCGCTTCTGCCTGCCAGCCTGATCACCCTCTAACCACTCCCATGCCAGCCTAATTGATGTCTAACTGCTCCCCTGCCAGTCTGTTTGCCCCCAACTTCCCTCCTCTGCCGGCCTGGTCACCCCTAACTGCCCTCCCCTGCAGGGTTGATCGCCCCCAACTGCCCTCCATTGCAGGCCTGGTCCCTCTCAACTGCCCTCCCTTGCAGGCCTGGTCCCTCCCAACTGCCCTTCCCTGCTGGCCATCTTGTGGTGGCCATCTTGTGTCCACATGGGGGCAGGATCTTTGACCACATGGGGGCAGCCATCTTGTGTGTTGGAGTGATGGTCAATCTGCATATTACTCTTTTAATAGATAGGATAGAGGCCTGGTGCATGGGTGGGGGCAAGCTGGTTTGCCCTGAAGGGTGTCCCAGATCAGGGTGGGGGTTCCCTTGGGGCATGGGGCGGCCTGGGCAAGGGGCCTGTGGTGGTTTGCAGGCCAGCCACACCCCCCGGTGACCCAAGTGGAGGCCCTGGTATCTGAAATTTATTTATCTTCTACAATTGAAACTTTGTAGCCTGGAGCGGAGCCAAGCCTCCTGCTCGCTCCGTGGCGGCAGCCATTTCTGTTGGGATTTATGTATCTTCTACAATTGAAACTTTGTAGCCTGGAGTGAAGGCCTGAGCCGGCCAGGGCTGAAGAAGCTTGGCTTCCTCCATCGCCCGGGGCAACCCTAGCCTCCTGCTCTTCCAGCTCTGTGGCTGCCGCCAGTTCTGTTGGAATTTATTTACCTTCTATCATTGAAACTTTGTACCCTTGAGTAGAGGCCTGGGCCCGCCAGGGTGTGTGGAAAGCTTGGCTTCCTCCATTGCCAGGGAAACCCAAGCCTCCCTCCTGCTCTCTGTGGCCGTTGCCATCTTGGTTGGGGTTAATTTGCATACTTGCTCTGATGGGCTGGTGGGTGTGGCTGGTGGTTGTAGCAGAGTGATGGTTAATTTTCATATTACTCTTTTATTAGATAGGATAGTGCCCCTCCCTAAGGAGCCAGCTGCTTTCCTAACATTTAGGACCACGAGTTATCTGAGCTGAGGCAGAGAGTCGACAGGATTATGAGGCAACCTTATTTTCATTATGAAATTATATAAGATAAGAAAAATTTACATATGCCAATTTTGATACAATCTGTTAAGCATTTTGGTTCCTTTCCTTCCCGTTTTTTTTTTTTTCTTTCTTTCTTTATACACAGGGTTAAAAGCAAGTCTAGTTTAGACATTCCATGTATACAATTTTATCTCACCCCATTTCTTATTATAATTACATAATATATGTATTATGAGTTCCTCATGTTATTATATTATTTTTGTGACCGTTTCAAATAGTGGTTAGGGATAATTATCTTACTGTTCACCTACATAGGACATTTAGATAGTTCCTGTGCTTTTAGAATTATTTCCTTGGGAGAAATTCCCAGAATTGGCATTTAGAAGGGTCTCTGATGTCTGTTCTCAGATTGTTTTCCAGAAAGAGTGGAGTGGGTTTCACCACATTGTCACCAGCCTCGCCTGGTTGGTGTGGGAAAGTTGAAATGCAGGCGGTAAAATCGTGCTCAAAGGGAAGGGACTGTCCTCCATCTCCCGGGAGTGTCCTGGGAAGTCAGGAAACGCGTCTCGAGGAGGGGAAACTGGGCTATGTGTGTAATAAAAAGCAGTGTGTGCCAGTGATGCCAGAGGAAAGACTGAACGCCCTGTTCTCTCTGTGGAAAATGACATAAAGTCCTCACCTCCCAGGAAGGTGGACAAAGACTGCGGCCAGAACCAGTGGCCTTTCCCGTGACCAGGGTCAGGAGCTTTGGCCAACAGGACACTCATATTGGAAGAGGATGAGCTGACACATCGAGTCCTTTCTCCATGGAAGTTTGTAAACGTGAGACATGGGGAGGGCACAAACGGAGGCAGCCTTGGGGTGAGAACTGAGCATGGAGGAGCCGGGAAGGAGAGCAGCACCTGCTCCTGCTGAGGTGACACGATTTCCTGGGCTGTCGGGGCTGTTCTCGGGCCTCCTGTTCTCGGCCATGGCAGTGACCAGTGACCAGTGACCAGTGACGTAAGCTACCGCAAAGGAGAGGCTGCCTCATGGCGCTCCCTTCACTGTCATCTAGCTGCAGACCTGGGAGTGCGGGAGAGGCTCTGAAGACTCACATTCCAGGTGATCCCAGGACAGCAGCAACACGTGATGCGTAGGAGGTGAGAACACTGTGAGCCGTGTGTGGAGGAAGGGTCCTGGGTTACAGACCTGGCCTGGCGGCTTCTCCAGGTTGGCAAACCCTAGGGCAGGTGTCCTGTCTGGGCTCCCTGGATTTACGCATCAGGCTGAGTGACTGCAGACATAATACCCTTCTCTGAGGCTCCCCCAAGCAGCACGTCAGCTCCCCTTTGGCAGGAGTCTGGAGCGTTCATCCAGTGCAGGGGCAATGTGGTAAATGGGCCCCAGGTCGAAACAGAGTTAGACCGTTTCGGGAATAATATTTCTCCATGGAGGGCTGGGGTGCACAGCTGGGCCCGGGCTGGCACTTGTCTGTTTTGGAAGAGAGGAGACACACTTCTGCCCACATAAATCATACATCAGATTAATGACAAAGTACTTGTTTCCAGGCCTGGTGGATGCCCTGCAGCGGCCCCTGAGATACACGCTGCCAGTTCAGCATTCGCAATTGTGGTGGGCAGTGATGCGGCTCGTGGGGAGCTGTTCTCCATTCCCTGGGTGGGTCCCTGCTCCCAGCACTCATGATCTCTACGGCTCCTCCTTTAACTTGAGGAGCAGTTTGCGCCTCTGACAGGTTCTTTCTCAAGAGCAGAAATAATCCTAATGGACCTGGAATCAGTTCCGTGGTCAGACAGTGAGGTCCCATCGAGGCGGGATGGACTTCATGGTGTCCCCTGACTTCCCTCTCCAGGAGGATTAAGTGGGGTGACTCATGGCCTTGGGGCTCAGCAGACTGGGATTCAGTTCTCATTTTGATTTTTGGCTGGAACTAAGTTGTAAAAGCATATGGCCAAGCCTTGGCACTCACACAGGGTCAGTACACGTTGGTCATCATTCATCTGCAAGGCATCACCTGGTGTGTGGCGGGCAAACCAGCAGAGCCCCTCTCCTCTCGCATCTCTGACTGCGTGGGAGTCACAGCTCTATCCCATTTCACTTCCAGCTCTAATACACTTTCCTTCCAGAATCCCAGGCAGGGGACAGATGACCTCGGAAGCATTTTCAGTACAACTTGAATCACTTGGGTGACTACTGACACTTTCTGAATTTAATAAGGAAGTCCTAATGTCTAGGGCAGCTTCATTTCTTTAGTGGTAAGGTTTTTGTTTAAATAAAACAAGCCAAACCAGAAACAAATACAGGATAAAACATCAAAAAGCCAACGTATCTGCGAGATGATACATAATCCAGAAACAATCTGAATGGATTTAAAGACGTCTTGGAGATGGAAATGATGCCAATCGCTGACAAGGTTGAAGGACAGTGCAATGGAGAAATAGAACTGAAAGTCAGTTGCAGGAGTGATTCTGTGCTCCCTGTACTTGAGAACAAATAAACAAATGAGGTGTGCAAAAGCATTCTATAGACCTCATATAAAGTGCGTGCCCATGTGCCAGGGCACCCATGTTTCTGTGCAATGCATAGAAAGTAAGCCTGGAGGTTCTAGAAATAATCCAGGTGATAAATGGTCTCTGTCTACATATATTGTAAGCAATGATGCCAAATTATTTGGACAAGTTTGCTAACAGATGTGATGTGTTTAGCTAAGCAGATACACTAATTTTCCAGCTCTTTGACCAGCTGATAAATTACATCCTATTGGAGATACATCATGACAAGTTATAGCAAAAGCTGATGTTCTTTGTGATTGTGGAGACATAACTCAAATGTAGTTCTTTGGTTAGAAAATATCCAAAATGTTATTGATATTGTATGTTAAAATTTTTTTTGTGTGTGTGCGAAATGCTGTGTTAATCCCACTGGGGTTTTCAGTATTTTGAGCCATTTATCATACCTGGGATGGGTTTTGGAATTTGTGTCTCCTTTCAGAGTGGTGTTTTCTCTAGCACTTATGCGTTATCTTTTGACACCCATACCTGGCTTAAAATGTTGCAAGGCTACGAAACAGTTGCTCGGGTGGCCTAAAATATGTTGCTTTCATGTGATGTGTGATCATGATAGGGCGTTCCCAGTGATTGAACAGTTGCTGCCAATTTCAGCTGATGTTTGTTTGTTTGTTTTAATCCATGATAAGCAGATTTCTTGGCCTTGACACTGTTGACACTTCAGACCAGTTATTTATTTTTCTGTGTGTCTGTCCTATGTATTGCGGGATGTTTAGCATCATCCTTGGCTTCACCCACTAGGTGCCAGTGCCACTCTCCCAAATGGGATCATCAGAATATCCCCAAACATTGCTGAATGTCCCCTCGGGGCAAATTTGCATCCCTGCATCCCCATTGAGAACCACTGATGATGAAGCTTCGGAGTGTGCGATGTCTGCAAACTGCACGTTGCCCTGATGTCATGGATGGTTATAGAGCATTTCACATGTACTTTCTCTTTGCAGCAGCTATTAACGTAAGTATTTGTATTTGTAATTTTGGCCACAGTCTGGCAGGGAAGACTAATGGAGGGAAAGCAAACACCCTCCTGTGAGATTGCAGTGCAGTGAACTGCATGCTATTGCAGTGCCAATACAGGAGACGGTAAACAGCATAGACTTCAGTTAAATGCCGTGTTCCCTAAGGATGTCTACTTCCTATTTAATGGTGCCCTCACTAGAGCCATCCTTGTGGATCAGTTAATTGTATGTTTCCTTTTAACCTTTGTTGGTATCAACCAGTGTCAACTCGCTAGTATTTCATTTTTTCACAAGAGGCCTGGTGCACGAAATTTGTGCACGGGGGGGGGGGGGGGAGAGGGTCCCTCTGCACGGCCTGCACACTCTGGAAATCTGAGACCCCTCAGGGGATATATCCCCGCGGGATCGGGCCTGAACCAGCAGCCGGACATCCCTCTTACAATCCGGGACCACTGGCTCCTAACTGCTCGCCTGTCTGCCTGCCTGATTGCCCCTAACTACTCTGCCTGCCTGCCTCATCACCCCTAACCACTCTCCTGCATGCCTGATTGCCCCTAACCACCTCTACCTCGGCCTCCACCACTGCAGCTTCGTCCAGAAGGACATCCAGAATGACATCCAGCAGGTAGTTTGGCTGTCTGGTCTAATTAGCATATTACACTTTAATTATTATAGATTTTTGAAATCAGCAGCGCTCTGTTACCCATTTGTCAATAGTGCCAGTTTGTGTTTGTTTTATCCTATATATCTGGCTGACTTCCTGCTTGGATTGATGGAAAAATCTATTTGATTTTGATGAAGCTAAGATTATGTTGCTATTGATCAGTGTCTTTGGCATGGCAACTCTTGTTCAAGTAAAATCATAGAATTTTACAGCCTATGCAGGTGATCAATGATACTGAAAACAAACACAATAAATAGTCTGTTGGCAGGCTGAGGAGCATCTCTTCACCTAGACCCTAGACCATACCTTCAGATTTACAGGACTGTGAATGGAAGCATTTTAAGTTCTAAATGGCCTCTCCAGCCTCCTCACTTCGTAAATGAAAAAATTAAGGTCAGGTGAAAAAAAGAGTTATGCTGTCAAAACCATACCACCAGATGGTTCCAGGAGTTGGACTAGAATCCTCTGTGCTAGACTGCTCCAGTCTAGGGCTGGCAAACACTGGCCCTCATGGAAAATCTGGCTGCTGCCTGTTTTTCTAAATAAAGTTTTATTGGACCACAGCAATATCCATCAGCTTATTCTCTATGGCTGCTTTCATGCTCTAATCACAAAGTAGTGGTAGTAAGAGCAGAAGGACCCAAAAGACAAAATATTTCCTATATGGCCTTTGATAGAAGAAGTTTCCATATACCTGTATGTTCGTCACTCCCTCTTCCCTCCCCACTTCCTGACTTTGGGCTGGGTGCTCTGTGCATCTGCTGCTGCCATGAAAAAAGGCCCAAGCCTCCAAGTTCTCCCAAGTAAGCCAGCCTAGACCCGCTGTCAGCTGCACACCATCAGTGAGCAAGTTCACCCAATATCTGCCTATTCGTGCAGAACAAGCACGGCAAGTAATCATGGCATATAAAATGGATACAGCTCCCTTAAGAATCATGTGGTAGTTAAGGATTCATATTTTAGACATAGATGAACCTGGATTTGGGTCCTGACTCAGCCACTTTTTAACTACATGGCCTTGTTCTCAATTCATGTTGCATCTCAAATCTCTCCCTCTTCACTGGTTGTGTAGATATTAGCGCTTTCTCAACATCCGTTTCCTCACCTCTGGACATCAGGAAGGTCATATTCTCTGCCTTCTTAAAGACGGGAAGGACTACATGACTTTGTGACGTGCTGGGGTCAACAGACTGGGGGTGAAGGCCAGGTGTGTCGCTTCTGGGTGGAAGAATGAATTGCTGATGCTGGCTCTCCACTCAACTCTTCGCTGATGTGGCATCTGTGGAAGAATGGGTTGATGTAGGGGTCCAGGCTGAGCCACTGCATGGTGGACAGTTTCCATGGGGAGTCATCTGGACCCACAGTGGACTTTGCATGAATGAGAACTTTTGTTGAGCTAAGCCACTGGAATTTGGGGGGCATGCTGGTTATCAGTGTTGAGAACAAATAATTTTTTGAGAATTTTTTTTTTTCTGAACTAGAAATTACCACAAATGGAATATGTGGTGGTGGAGAGAAAGGCATTACTATGAGTTAATCAACAACCATCCGCTGGAGGGAGACCTATTGTGCACTAGGGATTAATGGGAATCCTCAATTTCTAGTAGGATAGGAGTGAACCTATTTATCCTTTTCAGGATGCTGCAAGGCATTCAGTGAGGTAATATGATGATTAAGTATACAGATTCTTGGATGAACAGGTGGGAATGTTACCTGCAAGGCAGAACAGATGGAACATTCTGGAGCCTGGACCAGGCTGGGCACACAACAGTCCAGTGGGCCACGGAATCTGAGTTGTTGGGGAGAGCCTAGGTTACTCCCAGGAGAGGCTTGGAAGATCTGTAAGGATTCTGAAGGGATTGAGGCCAGTGCAGGTGGAGTAAGGACAGTTGGGGAACTCCAGTTAGCATGTCAGGAACCATGAGAGGCAGAGTCGAGGCCAGAGTAGGGCCTGGGAGTTAAAGAGTCCTGTGTCCGAATCCCAGATCTGCTCTTACTTGCTGTGTGACCATGGGCAATGTGTTTAACCTCTTTGAGCCTTAGTTTCCTCATCTGTGATATAGGGATGATAATAATATCAACCTTGCAGGGTTATTGCAAAGAGAAAATGATAGACTATCTGTAAAGTACATTTGGTAAGTACTTAATTATTAGGTGCTATTCTTACTTTATTATTGGAGTTAATCTACAAATTTGGGAGATATGCAGGCATGCCCAGTTCAAGTGGTATCCACCTAGTACATATCCACCTGGTACACACAGCTGAGGTTTCTTAAAAGGACCATATTGGGAGGGAGGTGGAATGGGGTGAGTGTTAGGGCTGACCAGCAGACCCTGAGCGACGGATGAACAGATTACTCCAACACAGGTTCCTGTGAAAGAGAGGGCTAAGGGACTCTTTTACTTCAGTCGTAAAAGCAGTCCTGTTTGCTTGCCTCATTGGCTTTTTATTGTAACAACAGCTTGAACTCAGATTAACCTCTAGATACAATCAACAGGGCAAGTATCCTTGAGAAAGTATATGCTTCTACAAGGTCAGGTCTTTAAAGACTAAACAGAGATTCTAGCAAAACACCCCAGGGGATTGGGCTTGTTTGGAAAAGTCAAGGTAGGGGCTGCCGCCTTTGGCAAGGCCCCCCCTGGAGGCCCCGAGCTTTCAGAGAATCCTCCTTACAGACATTCCAACCAAGTCCCATGCTTCCCCACAGGTGGGCAACCAGCCTGTTGCTTGGCTAATGCAATGGGGAGGCTACTTGGCCAGTATTGACCAGGGGTGGGGGACGTGTGGCCTGCGGACTGTATAAGGCTGCAAAATTATTTGGTCTGGCCCTGCCAAGGCATTAGGGGTGAGTTAATTACATGTTTGACCAAATATAGCAGGCTAATTTTTAAGTTAATAATTTTGTATGGCCCTCCAGTGATGTTATAAATATCCAAATGGCCCTTAGTAGAAAAAAGGTTCCCCAACCCCTGATTTAGACCTCAGAGGGATAATGTTTTGGAAATAGACTGAACTTACTGAGTTCTAAGTTCCTTGCCCGGTGATGCTAAACAGAACTAAGGCCCCATGGGGGCCATGAAAGCCAACAACCTGCTGTGATGTTGCCTGATGTCTCTGTGACGGATGCTCAAACCTCCGGTGTCTCCCCGCCCAGAGGAATTCCACGTGAACCTGAAATCTGTTAGAGGCTTTAAAGCTTTAACTTCTTTTAGGGGAGGAAAAGGACAGAATAAAAACTTCTCAATTTATTGACTTCTAGTTGCATAAAGGTAAGATTACATCATGTGGCAGTTTCCATTTCTAGCTGGGCAATGTTAACTAAATGGAGACCATGAAGAACAATTAGATTTCATACCCGATGTGCATGGTCCAACCCTGTGCCTTCGGCTCTTCTTTTAATTGTTAAGTGCCTCTGGGGTTTGGCTCATTGGAAGGATCAGGAAGCAAAATAATAAGTGGGCCAAGTTCCAGAACAGGAGGGTGAGAGTGGGAAAGTTCTTTCCCTGTAGGTACCATGTGGGATGCACACAGATGAAACGGCCCATGTAGATCCAAGCCCAGGCTAGCAGACGAGCTGAGCGGAGCCCGCGGGGAAGCAGACAGACCTCCGCAGAAGCTGGAAATGGCTCTCCGTTCAGTAGCTCCAGGGGGAGCTGGGGTCCCTTTCAAGTTCACGGTCACATTCTGGTGTCGCAAAGTCATATCCCCCTTGATTAAAGATGCTGCAATTAAATGTGCTTGAAACCAAGAGTTAGCATGTCATGTCTTTAATAGAAAAACACCCCAACTTTTCCTCACAAGGGAAAGACACCCTGCAAATTAATTTTCCAAGCCTGCATTCTTGTTTAGATGTTGCCTGTGCCTGAGATCCAAGGCATAAATCTCAAAGAACTGAAATGATGAAACAAAAACTCTCCGTGATTTTTAGGCTAACACAAATAGGATTGTATTTATTTGGAAGCCTTTATGTCTAGAAGTATTGCTCTCCACTGTGTCATTGATAATGCATTCTGAGAAGATATTAAAACACTTTCATGCCTGAAACATAAAAAAAGACTGGCCCTGGTTGTATGTTAGATTCATAAGCAGAACTCCTACAGTCAGCCGCAAGAGCACCTGCTACCATCTAGGAATTCAGATAACTATTTTAAGGAATGTTTCCCCAAAAGTAAGCAGTATTATCAAATAAAAATGCCTCATATTTGGAGATATGACTTTTTAAAATATTTTTTTATTGATTTCAGAGAGGAAGGGAAAGAGAGAGAGAGAGAGAGAGAGAGAGAGAGAGAGAGAGAGAGAGAAACATCAATGATGAGAGAGAATCATCAGCTGCCTCTTGCACGCCCCCTATGGGGATCGAGTCCGCAACCCAGGCATGTGCCCTTGACTGGAATCACACCCGGGACCCTTCAGTCTGCAGGCAGATGCTCTATCCACTGAGCCAAACCAGGTAGGCCTGGAGATATGACTTTTAAGGGCAAATTTTATTTTTGTTATTTTACTTTGCTTCTCCCTTTTTTTTTTTTTTTTGTCTTTGTATTTGTCTGAGATTCTTTTAAAAGATTTTGTAACTTAGTTTAAATTTTAGATGAAATCAGTTTGCTCAGGAGATTCCAAGAAGGATCTTGGGATACAGCTTTCATTTGTTCTAGCTTCAGAGAATTCAGGAGATATTTCAGCAGTGCTGTGAAGCCTAGTTAATGTGATCAAATTGCTTTACATTCTAAGACAAAAGCGCCTAGGTACGTCTTGAAGAAGCAGCCAAGGTTTTGTCCCTGTAACTCAGTGGAAGTTGGGCGCAGAGAGTCACAGGAGATGAAAACTGGTTCACTTTCATGCTGCCCGATATCTGTTCTACCTGAAGCCCAGACTTTGAAGTGTGTGTGTGTGTCCACATGCACATGTGTATATTTGCTTACGTGTGTTTGCATATTTTCCTTGGATCTCTTTAACTGGTCCCAAGTAATGAAATTATGATTGTTACAGGCATTATCCTTGGTTTCCACCTTCTATACATAAGATTATATAGAATTTAAAAGTAGGAAAAGCCAAAGCAATTTGCAATTCTGTGCTTGATTAATTGGCTTTTGGAATTGGAATGTGATCCTGAGGGGAGGGAAGTGGCGTTTATATTTTGAGTGGCCTTGAGACCCTAACTCTGAGCCAGAGTGCAAAAAGGCTTGTAGGCAAAAGGCCTGGGGACACTGTGGCCCAGCTCAGCACACTTTCTGAGACCCCTGGGCCGGAGGCAGCGCAGCACTTGGAAGAAAACCAACGCACACATTGCAGAATTGTGAAGACCAGTTCATGTCTGTGGTTAATGCTTTAATCAAGAAGCTCTGAGACGTAAAACTGTAATTCCGAAGAGTGAATGTGTCGGAGGTATTTGGGTTCCAAATGCAGAAGAGGGGCAGTTTTGAGTGACTGCCTCCCTGACTCGACGCTGTCATCGCAGTGCGCTCGCTCGTCAGTGCCCGGCTCTCCCTTTTTAAGCGCAGCAGAGCTCCTTTTGTGACCCCCGCTTACCACGGGTGAAGGCTCCCCAAATGCTTGGGTTCTGGCCCTTTGGACAGTGCCCACCAGCCAGGTCTCCTCGTGGAAAAGGCCATTTGTCATAGGATAAGGCAGGTGTGCAGTGGTTGGGAGCTGACATCATTGTGGTGGGTTTGATTTCTTGCTTATGTCCTGTTCTGCCACCTTCCGAGCTTACTCGAAAAATTGCCTTATGTGATCGACTCATTTTTTTAAAAATATATTTTATTGATTTTTTTACAGAGAGGAAGGGAGAGGAATAGAGAGTCAGAAACATCGATGAGAGAGAAACATCGATCAGCTGCCTCCCTGCACACCCCCTACTGGGGATGTGCCCCCAACCAAGGCACATGCCCTTGACCGGAATCGAACCTGGGACCCCTCAGTCTGCAGGCCGACGCTCTATCCACTGAGCCAAACCAGTTTCGGCTCGACTCATTTTTAAACCTTCAAATTTATTGAAAGTATATGGGTGTTGCTAGTTTGTACGTTTTATCCCCTTTTATATGATTTTAAACACTCCAGAGCATTGTAAACCTAGGAGTAGTATCCATGAATTGTAGAGGAGAATTTTACTTGTTTGTTCTTGTGATGATTTGCATTTTTCCCAAGGATGTGCACTTTTTTTTTCTTTTTAAAAAATTTTACCTTTGAGGCTCCTTCACTTGAGACTTATTATAGCATGCACTGTTCTACCCAAATTAGTCTGTAACTACATTGAGGGCAGAGACAGCGCCTTTCATTTTCCCCGTGAGTGAGGTCACATGTTTGGTGGTGGGAATATTTTTAATGTATACCCCTCCCACTTGACATGGCTCTGGGTTTGTGAGATACTCATGTACTGTATACACAACCGTCTGTGTTTACCTGACTGGTTTGCCTCAGGGCTGGTTTTTCTTGAGAGCTGCCGTGGGGAGGGATTCTCACCTCAATTGCTTTCTGTGTCTTCCTTTTTCTCTTCTGTTTATCCTCCACCTCCATTGCCAATGGCCTTTCTAGCTTATCAATTTTCTATCTGTTAACTTTTTCCTTCTTGGGTAAAACCTCCTCCTTTAAATAGGACCTTTTTCTTATTTTATGTACCATACCTTATAATGGAGCTGGGTACTGTGCCTATGCCGCTTTTCAATACTTGGGGTGTGACCCAAGCCTGGAAGATTGGGGTTAGTGCTGCAGGACTCCAGAACATTCTCTCCAGGCTCTGGGTGGGACTTCAGGTTCAGACATTGCGGAGATTGTGACCAGACTTACCAAGGGGTAGAGGTAAAGCTGTGCCCTCAGGTGCTAGTGGAGACGAGTGCAATGAGTTTGAGAATGTGCTGCACACATTCCAAGTCCTGAGATTCACAATGTACATCGGCATTTTGAAGGACCTGACAAGTCCTGCGGTACAGAAACCTGCCTAATGCCTGCTTCCCCACTGATCAAAATGTGTTTATGTAAGGGAGCATGTTTACATCCAGCAGGTCGAGTGACATCACTCCTACCTGGGCCTGAGTAGCCCCATTGCTCTGTAGGGCTTGTCAACACTGGGCCTTAACAAATGAGATGCCAGAGCTTTTAGGGCTCAGAGTACACTGGACACTTCTCGGCCATCTAACCCATCTTTTGAACATATGAACATGAGTAGAAGATATAAGTGAAGAGTTGTAATCATGACTAAAATTGACTAAAATTCAGATGAGGTCTTTGTCATTCTTTCTTGATTCTCATAAAAAGGTTTCTTGTCAAAGTTTCCTTTTCCTGTTTTTTACTCAGAAGAGAACTTGTGTCACAACCTTTAAAAGTCTATAATTTCTGGAAGAGATCCTGTGCTTTATTTCCTTTCAGATTTTCTTTTTCTTCCTCTCTTTTGCACAGATCCAGTATATGTTCATAAAGAAATAACGTGATAAAAATAGGGAAATGTAGCTTATAAATGATAAATTCTGCTCAAATCAGAAGAAAATAAATGCATGACTAATTGGCCACGTGAAACAGTACTGTGCTGGAGGATTTTTTTTTTCAGGCGTTGCATGGTGGGGGGCGTCTGCATTGGGTTTGTGTACCTCTGCAAAGTGAATCAGTTACTCCTGCTGACTAGTAAGGTTAGGCCAATTGTTCCTGAAGCCTTGGGCCTTACTAGGTGCTAGCAGTTGGTGATTCTGAAGCAAACGGAACAAAGACTTTACTCTCCTGGGGACTAATGATGCCCTGGGTGAGACGGGGATGGGGGGGTGGCAAATGGGTATGTCATGTTGGGTGATGGCAAGTGCTGTGAACACCAGAACACAGGTGAGGAGCCCGAATTTGAGAGGGGCCATGATTATACATGTGAATGTGTGTTTCTTGCCCTGTATGGTCCCGAAACAGCACAGGGAAGTGATGGCAGAGCTGAGCGGGAGGCGAGGTCTCCCGTTTCCCAGGTGGTGCCTGGGACATCCTAAGGTTGGCCTGCAGAGCACTGGAGAGCAGTCTGCTGGCAATGGTCTGCTTCTCACATGTGTCACTTGTCCCTAGAAAGGCTCTGACCTTCTTCTCCCTTCTCTTCCCTCCACATTTGTTTCACTCCATCCCTCCTTTCACTTTATTTAGTCTAAAATGCGGTAGCGACGAGCTAGTTTGCTTTGAAGGTACACATGCAGAAGGCTTGGGTTCATAAATCTTTCCTATTGCTTGCATGTAAGAGAACTTCCTTTGAAAATTATTCTTCCCCTTGAAATCTTTTTCCTAAGTATATATGTTTTGAAGCCACTGTCATGCTATTATGCTAGTTAGCTGTTTATGATCAATTGCCAAATGGGAATTACTTAGAACAGGTGTCCTCAAACTACGTCCTGCGGGCCACATGCAGCCCGCCGAGGACATTTATCCGGCCAGCCAGGTGTTTTGGCCGCCGCTTCCTGTCCTGCTTAGCAGCCGACTTAGCAGTGTGCATAGGAATTTGTTCATAGTTTTTTTTTTTAAACTATAGTCCGGCCCTCCAACGGTCTGAGGGACAGTGAACTGGCCCCCTGTTTAAAAAGTTTGAGGACCCCTGACTTAGAACATTTACTAGTATAAATGAAGGACATTTTTAAAAGAACCCAAGGGAATACAAATACAAAATCTTATACTTGGTGTAAAACTTTTATTCTTGTTAAATTCAAGGAAATAGAGAATTGCTTATAAGCTGGTCACTGCCAGACTAGCATCTTCCCTTTAGAATGTTATGGTCTTGTTCTGAGGAAAAACAACTTTATTGGAAGACCAGTGCAGGATCTAAAACACCTGGTGCCATCAGCACACACATCACAGCACCCTGTTGTTCCCTCAGCTCTCAGGTGCTCGGCCCACCTTGCTGAGCCTTGGGAGATGCTGTTACCGGTAAAGTGAAACTGGACACAATGGGTCTGAGGCTGCCTGTCACTACTTGAGCCAAATTAAGGAGAGACAGGATTGAATCATATATGAGCGTTTATTCCAATAATGCCGTCAGTATGGGGAAAGCTGTCAGTCACCCTTGAAATTCTGCTCCAACCCCCTCTCCAGTTGGCTGGTTATAAACACACTAGAGGCCCGACGCACGAAATTCGTGCAAGAGGCTCGGCCCTCACAGCTGCAGCTTCATCCGGAAGGTCGTTCGGCTGTCTGGTCTAACTAGCATATTGCACTTTTATTATCGATGAAGGAGAAGATATCTCTGTGCAGCTGTGAAAAAAAGTGTACGGAAAGGGGAGGGTTGGGTCTGCAGTCTGGCCTTCAGGAGCTCAAAGTCCTATAACATGGTGGCTAGTTATCAGGGAGTAATGTGATCAGAATTGTGTTCTTTATAGTCATTCTGACTGATAATAGATTGAAAGGGAAAGAAAGAGACAGAGGCAGGGAAATGATTTTATTCCCAAGATCTAAGCCGGAGGGGATGGGCCTAGAGAAGAAGAAAACCAGCTCTTGGAAACCCAGAACCTGAAGGAAGAAAAAGGCACAGCAGGTAGATTCTCTCAGACTCCCTGGGAGACTCCATTAGGACACAAATGTGTCCTGAGACACAAATAGGTCTCATTTCTGTATCCACCACCTCGTCTTACCTCTCATGCAATTTCAGGCTTCAACATTAATATCATCTGAAACATTTTTAATTAAGTCTCTAGAAAAGTAGGTGAATAATATGTGTAGTGCACTTCTATCATCTTTCAAGCACATCATCTGTTAAAGGCTTTTTTTTAATTCTCTTGTATTACAGGCATCTGTTGAGGGAGTTTGATTTAAAGGACTTCCTGTGAGGCAGAGTTTCTTTAATTGGCAATTCAGATGTGAACTGTGTTATTAATCACCGACATATTAATAACATTGCATTGTCAGATGCTGAGCATGTTCTTATACTACAAGGTAGGTGCTGTCATTCTCATTGTATGATGACTACTAAGCCGGTTGCCCTTTACAGAGGTCATGATTATAGAAAGAACACTCAAGTGCCAAATATTTGTACTCCTCTCTAGCAGTCCAGAATTATTATTTACCTCCAGAAAATAAGTGTGGCCACTCAAATCTTTATTTATTAAACTCAACCTGCTGTTGACTAGGTAAAGTAGCTCATCTATTCCTTAAACTAGTAGCTATCCTAGTTTAAGTTGTTCCTTGTGCTTAGAAATACTAAGTATGGCCGAAACCGGTTTGGCTCGGTGGATAGAGCGTCGGTCTGCGGACTGGAAGGTCCCGGGTTCGATTCCGGTCAAGGGCATGTACATTGGTTGCGGGCACATCCCCGGTAGGGGGCGTGCAGGAGGCAGCTGGTCGATGTTTCTCTCTCATCGATGTTTCTAGCTCTCTATCCCTCTCCCTTCCTCTCTGTGAAAAATCAATAAAATATATTTAAAAAAAGAAAAAAAAAAGAAATACTAAGTATGAGTCTACTTAGAAACATAATAAATGCGGAATTTATCTCTTTTCCCCAATTATTTTATGTGGAAAATACTCATAACTTAAAATGTACCACCGTAACCATTTTAAGTGTATGTTTCCATGTATAAAACATCCATAATGCTGTGCAGCCATCACCACCCTCCGTCTCCGTAACTGTTTTCATCTTGTAAGACTGGCACTGGCACTGTACCCACTAACAAGAACTCCCCCTCCCCCTCCTGTGACAACCACCATCTGCTTTCTGTCTGCGATTTTCACTCTAAGTAACACAGCTCCATACAAATGGAATCAGGCCGAGTGTGTGACTGGCTCATTAGTTCACTCAGCGTCACGTCCTCAGGGTTCATCCAGGTTGTAGCACAGGACAGTATTTCCTTCCTTTCGAAGCCTGAATAATGTCCCATTGTCTGGATATAGCAAAGTTGGCATTTGCTAGGTCAAAAGTGGGCATACATTGCATCTGACAGCTTCCATCGAATCACTGTTACATTAGGGTTTTTGGTCATGTAGACGGACCTCTTCCGCCCCTTCCTGCAGGTGCTGTCAGGGGGAACGAGCAGATCTTGGTAACAGCATCTGGGACCCTGATCATGAAATGGGGGAAGGGGCCCAGCCCTATAATAAGGGACTAAAGAGGCAAGGTCACCCCTAGAAGAAATAACATGCTTCTTATATTCGCAGTTTTGAAAATCTGTTTCAGATCCATTAGCTCCCAGGCCAGTGAACATATTTGTGTCTAGATAGATAGAGATATGGTGGTTTTGCTGCACCATTAACTCACCCAGAAATGTCGGGGCCATGTCTTTCCATGTTGCCCTTTTTGTTCTCTTTCTGGGGTATGTGTGTAAAACAGCTCATACCTTACCTTTACCTCACACTCAGCTTCTCCCCAGGTGTGGCTTTCGCAGCTCAATAAGGCATTAGTTTTGGGAGCATCACACCTGAGCGCTAGAAAGGACACTCCTAATAGACTTCATTGTTGCTGTTTTGCACGTGGAAAAGTGGGGTGCAGGGAGCTTGGGGTCTTGGCCGAGCCAGGAAGGCTGGCCAGGGGTAAAACCAGGGCCAGAAGTCATTCCGGGATATGAACTACGGTCCACTTTGCGCCACACGATGTGAGTCCAATTTCCTTGGACTTCAACCACTGAAAATAAATTATTCCCTGGTCTTTGGGAAGCAGAGTCTCTTTTGCAGACTATTCAGGTGCCAGGTAAGGATTTATGAGAATACATTAATTACCGAAACCGTTTTCAAAGCCCACACCAAGGCTCCACCCACATGGAAGGAGCAGCTCGCTGTAAGACGGGTCCCTGGAGGATCTGGTCTCTGCCTGCTCATCTCTGGGAAGCCTGGGCCTTTCCGAGGATGTGGGCAAAATCCTGACAGGAGCAAGCAAGGGAGCCCAAGAGGCCCGGCCAGGGCCCGTGCCGGCCTGCCGATGGAAGCCAAGCACATGAGCGCTGGCAACTGCAAGCACACAAATGCCTCCTCTCTCACATGTTTACAGTTTCCACTTCAAGGTGGGTGTGAGGCACTTCTTCAGTGCTCAGTGTCCATGCCCTTGATGAAACTAATCTCTCTGGTTTTATTTTCAACCAATAAAAGTGATCAGTTGGTGACCAGAAATCAACATTCTTAAAGTTAAACCAAGCAGCCTCTCAACTGTTTCTTGATCGGGAAATAGGACTGAATCTGCCAAACAAGACCCTCCCCTTACTGGAGGTTCCACACCCAGGGAGTCCCCTAACTGGGCTGTATTATCATAGGGTTCTCCTGAGGGGCAGCTGTCTCTTTTAAATGCTGGCTACATCAGTTTCATCTGCAAGGAACATCTGGAAGCCATTGTGCAGTGTGATGTGTTGCAGAATACTACAACCTGTTAAATCCCACCAACTTTCAATAGAAGACAAGCCTAAAGTCTAATTCCACTTTAACTGCATTAAGGAAAGTGTGACTTTTGCCCAACTCCTGAATCTCCTCAGTGGCCTGTTTATTAAACAGGCACCACTGACATGTTTGTACTTGTCCTTATAAACTCTCCTGGATAGGTAATTATCTTTTTACTTCCCAGCTCAAAACACAAGACAAATATCCCAGAAGGTGCAGATGGCGGGTGAAGGTTTCCTTTCTCACCCAGGTACTGTTGAGAGATGAAATTGGCACAATAATTACATGTCCATCATCCTACCTGTATGTGCAGAAAAACTAAATGGTGGCTGTAGGAGTATAGACCTGGAAAGGGAAGTCCCAAGGGGTTCATGAAGTATTAATTCTCTATTTAAAACATTTAAAAATTTTTGGGCCCTGGCCAGTGTGGCTCAGTTGGTTGAGCATCGTCCCATGTACCTAGAGGTCGCTGGCTCGATTCCTGGCCAGGGCGCATGCCCAGGTTTCAAGCTCAATCCCCAGTAGGGGGTGTGCAGGAGGCAGCCAATTGGTGTTTCTCATCCATGTTTCTATCTCTCTCTAAAATCAATAAAAACAATTTTAAAAGTTTTAATGGACATATGTAGAATAAATTACTAAATTAAAATAAACCTACCTCAAGTTCCATTTCATCTTTACTAGGACACATTCAAGGATGCGGTGGGAGCAAAATGAGGAGACTCACTAGCACATTTACTGCACCCTTTCCAGGAATCAGACATACGGGTTGTTTTAAGGAGCATAAATGGAACGAGGGACAATCTTGTATACATGAGAGTTGATAGTCAAACTGGCTCTGGCTCTGTCATTAGCAGCCTCGGCTCTCTCCTCCATAAAGTGGAGACTGGAAATAGTGCCAGAGTCACGGTTATGGTGAAGACTGAACAAGATTACAGCACACCCACACTCTGGCACATGATAAGTGCTCAGAAATTATTAGCCAAAGGGATGGAAAGCTCTGTAACAAGAAAGGGGGAGGAAAGCATTCAATTAGTTCTTCAGGCCTTTTTTTTTTTTTTTCTTCACTCCCTTTACACTAGAGCTGCTGAGGGGTCTCATTATTGCTCCATGGACTGTAGGCCCAGGCGTCTACAAAGGTGACCATAGTTACTCACTATGGCAGCAAATTCACACCTGGGCATAGACCCAACAGAAATGTGTACAGGTGTTCACCAAAAGGCCTGTGCAAGAATGTTCAAATATCTTTGTAATATCTTTAAACTGGAAACTACCCAAAAAGTAGAATGAAAAGTACCTAGCCATCAATAATAAATTTTAAAAATTGACTGCATCAACAATAGAAGAACAGATCAACTGTGGTACATTCACCAGTGGGCTACCACCTGCAATGAGAATGAGCAACTACAGCAGCTGAGTGACTCTCCCAGGCGTAACATTGACAAGGAAGGCCAGGCCACCAAGAGTGTGTAGGGCATTATTCCACTTACATAATGCACTAGACACAGGCCACACTCTTCTAATTTCCACTCTCAGAAATAAGGAGACAGTTACCCTTGGGGGACAGTGACTGGAAGAGACCAAAAGCATCTCTAGGTGATGGTCACGTTCTTGTGCTTGAGGTGAGCACACTTAGGAAAAGCTTGAGCTGTCACCTAGAATGTGTGTGCTTATCTGTAGGTATGTGATACTTCACTAACGATCTTAGCAAATAAGTAAGTGGGCCCTTTGGGCTCAGCATCAGGTACAGTATTACCGATGGAACATTCCTGGAGACGGTGCTCCCAGGAGGCTGTCTACACACTGCTGACAGCTAGTCCTCACTGCCCACCTTCTAACCTTACCAGATACACTGCACAAATGTGCAGGCAGCTGCAGCCAGCACACTGGCCTATAGTCCTAGACAGGGCCCTTAGAAACCGTCTCGTAGCCAAGATCAAGACCTCTCCAATCCCCATTGTCCTCCAGAAGTTCAGCCTGAAGGACAACATGGAGATTGTTCCAAATCATTGCTTCAAGGGACACAGTGACCTACGAGCACCGGGCATATGGCAGATGAGTCACTCTATTTCAAGAAGAAACACAGATGCACAGAAAGAAACAGCAGTGCAGCTTTTAGTACAAAAGACCTCAGTTGGGAGCTTCTGGAACAACAGAAAGTATATATCATTCAAAAGCCATCTTAACAACTTATATGCTTGAATTTCATAATTATGATCACTGTATATTCATACTTCAAAAACCCAAATGCCTCTTAAAGATATATTTTTCTCCTTGGCCTCCGAAGTTTCAGAAAGACTTTCCTAAAAATCTTGCCAATCAATTTATAATTCCAATCTCCACAGGTATAAAATTCACTGGGTTTGCACGAAAGCTGTACATGAAAGAGTTATCCCCAGAGCCTGGCTTTTTCTCTCCCCTCTGCTGGTTTTTGTCTCTTCCCCTGAGGCCCTAGCATAGGGACTGAAATAGGGCCAGTGTGGCTGGAGGAGCGAGATGGGACAGGAGGACAGAGCCAATTTGTACTTCTTAACCCCTTCACCTTTGTAACTCAGCCCCCAACCCCCCTCTCAACTGGCACCCGCCGGTTTGTTCTCTATATCTATGAGTCTGCTTCTCTTTTGTTTGTTTATTTTGTTTTTTAGATTCCACATATAAGTGAAATCTTATAGTTTTTCTCTTTCTCTGACATTTCATTTAGCATAATACCCTATAGGTCCATCCATGTTGTCAGAAATGGTAATATTTCATTATTTTAGGGGGCTGAGCAACACATCATTGTGTATATGTACCACATCTTTTTTACCCATGATGGCTAGATGGACACTTAGGTTGCTTCCATATCCTAAAGGCCTCACTTCTTTTTTATTTTTATTTTATTTCTTTATTGATTAAGGTGTCACATATTTGTCCTCATCCCCCCATTCCCATCCCACACCCCACACCCCTGTTGTCCTTAACCATTGGTTAGGCTTGTATGCATGCACACAAGTCCTTTGGTTGATCTCTCCCCGCTACCCCCACCCTCCCCTACCCTCCCTCTGAGGCCCGACAGTCTGATCGATGCCTCCTTGTTTCTGGGTGTGTTCTTGTTCATCAGTCTATGTTGTTCATCATTTCCCCTAAATGAGTGAGATCATGTGTTACTAGAAATATACTTATAAGAACCGAATGTGAGACGAGCAATAATAGTTATGCTGACAGGCAAATGAATCAGTCTGTAGTGGGTTTCTTTCTGGACCAACAGTTCTTTTGAGACCCAATTTCAATGTCCACCAGTTCCTTATGTGTACATGTCGGCACTGACTTTTCAGCTCTGGGTGGTGGACCAATGGTGGTAATGCAGGTCCGACTCCTTCTGGTTTGGTCTCGCCCAGACCCAGGGCGCGGCTTCACCCGGACTCAGGGGTGTGTGGCCTCACCCGGTCCCGGGATCCAGCCTCACCCGGACCCAGAGGCACGTGGCCTCACCGGGACCCAGGGGCGTGTGGCCTCTCCTGGACCCAGGGGCGCGGCCTCACCTGGACCCAGGACCCAGCCTCACCCAGATCCAGGGGTGCACGGCCTCACCCGGACCCGGGATCCAGCTTCACCCGGACCCAGGGGCGTGTGGCCTCACCTGGACCCAGGGGCGCGTGGCCTCACCTGGACCCAGAGGCGCGTGGCCTCTCCCGGACCCAGAGGCATGTGGCCTCACCTGGACCCAGGACCCAGCCTCACCTGGATCCAGGAGCGCATGGCCTCACCCGGACCCGGGACCCAGCCTCACCCAGATCCAGGGGCGCAGCCTCACCCAGACCCGGGACCCAACCTCTCCCGGATCCAGGGGCGCATGGCCTCACCCGGACCCGGGATCCAGCTTCACCCAGACCCAGGGGCGCGTGGCCTCACCCGGACCCGGGACCCAGCCTCACCCAGATCCAGAGGCACACGGCCTCACCCGGACCCGGGACTCAGCCTCACCCAGATCCAGGGGCGCACGGCCTCACCCGGAAGGCCTCACTTCTTAACTTGGGGCCTTACCTGACTTCTCCGAGCTTCAGTGACCTCCTATGTGAAATATGTTCCGTGTCCCTCAGAGAAAATGCTTATAAAGTTCCAACACAGTGCCTGGTGCCCAGCCAGTGGTGACCAGTGATATTTGTGCACAAACATAAAGGAGCACTGTTGTCCTATCAGGTTGCTGCAGAAACAGAATTTACTGGCACCCCAACTCCAAATCTGAACATAGAAAACTGACACTAATTCATTAACTTGTAGAACACAAATACGATCTAAGGAAAGATGTACCTGCCACCTTATACAAATCAGCCACTGATCTGTTAGACTTTCTGGTACATATTCATATACCCAAGGAGGTTCCCGTTATAAGGTTTGCTGGTGATGAACAATGATGTATATTGTAGGCGTTTGATTGACATTGGAAAGACTTTCAACAGTTTCTCAAAGGCAGTAAATAATTATTCTTTCATCCTTCAACTTCTCTTTAATAGAGGTCATTCGAGCGTTATTGAGCCGAGTGAGCTCAATGGGTGCCCTTTTTGAGTTTATGCCTTAGGTTGGTCCCTGTCTGACCACTTTGTTCTCCTGATGAAAAGATGACTCAGTCTCCAAAGAAGAAATAGTTTGATGTTTTCAGACAATTCAAGAGGAAAGAAACATAGCTTAGTTACATGAAAACTCTTTTTTAAGCCAACTGCCCTAGGAGTTTTCCTTGATTGCAGCCTCTAACATCAATTTAATGTGAAGTGTTGACCTTTACTAGGTATCTTTAGATAGAAATCAACTCCAAGCCCTCCCGTATTTACTGAGCTATACCACATACTGTGTATGCATTAATTTTCTAAGCTACAAACTCTCTTAACTTTACCTACTGAAAATATCCCCAGTAAAATAATGCTTCATTCCTTTTTTGTATTTCCAAATCCTAAAATATACAGTGTACCAGTGAAATATTTGGGCTACATAGTGGGGGTTGGGTGGCTATGACTTTTGTCATGAAATAGTTTCTTCAGTTCTTATTGTTAAGTAGCTTTTCCCAAGAAATGTGTTGTGTTTATTAAAGTACAGACTACATGCAGACCCCAATGATGTACATTTTTTAAATATGCAGATCACTGTCCTGAGCTCTTCTAGCTAAAAGTTAAGTTACTGGTCATTGCTTGGGGTCTGGGTGAGTCACATGTGGGTCTGAACTTCAGCTCCGGCATTGAGGACACGAGAGGTGTGGGACAGGGGCAGTGGAGGAGGGGCAGCCCCTTCCCCCCTCAGAGTGCTGTGGGCTACAGCAAAGTGCACACCCCCGTCGCCTGGTGTCCTTTGCTTCAAACCATGTTGGCCTGTCCTAGCTCCTGCTGCGGGGGACAGGCCAGGACAGGAGCGAGACCGTCCCACTCACAGCAGCCTGCACTTAAAGGGGCAGAGACCATAAACCAGGAAATGAAAGATGTAGTTATATACTTTAACACTTGCGGTCTTTATAAAAAGAATATAGTCAAGAAAGTCAGAATGCAAGCTGAAGTCCTGGATGGTGTTGCTCAGTGGGTTGAGCATCTTCCTGTGCAATTTCTGGTTCAATTCTCGGTCAGGGCACATGCCCAGGTTGCAGGTTCAATCCCCGGTTGGGTGCATGCAGGAGACAAGCAATCGATGTTTGTCTCTCACATTGATTTTTTTTTCTCTCTTTCTCTACCTTCCTCTCTCTCTAAAAATCAATAATAACATATCAGGTGAAGATTAATTTAAAAAAAAAAGAATGCAAGTTGGAGATGTTTGCAACTTATTTCACTGACAAAGGACCAACAGCACCTATCACATGTAAGAATAAAGGATTCCTTAGAAAAAAAGGGAAGCCTGAATTGCCAAAAAATATGTGAAATGATGCTCAATGTCACTAATAATGAGGGATCAGCAAATCGCATCCAGCGCTGGCTGAGCCCAAGAAATGACAATAATAACAGGCAGAGCAGGAGAAAGGTCCCTCACAAGGGGGTTGGGGAGGGAGGCACTGCCCTGCTCCCTCTGCAGACAACCCTCCAGGAATACAGTGAGGTTTTTCTCTCTTTAAAAAGTGTTAAAAGCTGGGGGAAGGTCAGTTGGGGGAGGAGGGGGCAGGAGATACAGGTACTATTATATGTAATACTTTAAACAATTAAAAAAAAGAAACATACAAAAAGTGTTAAAAATCTGAAGCAGCCATGGTCAAATGACATCGGAGAAACTTGTATAGGCACAGCATGGTATTTTCTGAAATTTTCTGCATGATTAAAATATTTCATAATTTTTATAAAGCTCACAAATGATGAAAAACAAATGAAAGTCTGACATTAGAAACGAGGGTAGACAGAGTCAGAAGAGGACCCCAAAATGCAGAAGCAATTTCCCTGAAGCACAGACTTGGAGGGGACAGGACCGGACCCGTACTCCAACCCACACACGTGCTGCGTTCCCAGGGTTACCGGTGACCTTGTGAGGCTTTCCCTGCTGAGTCTGGGATCCCCTTGGCCCGCCGTGCTGACTGATAACAGGCTATCACGACTGAAGTTTCAATTTTTTATATTAAGAAAGTGCTGATGTGATTAGCCAAGTCCTGAGGTTAATGACATTCATTACTCGTTATAAGTGTGAACACTGGGAAAGGGCAGGACCTAAGTTCTAATCTACTACATACCTTCATTTAAATTTCCTGAGGTTTGAGTTTGTGTTCATTTCCGATATTTAAAAAAATAAAAAAATTCACTGTGAGAGAATATCAGTTCATGTTGGGTCAAAGATAATCATATTACTTTCCAAAATGTCAAGGATTCAGACTTTGTATTCTGTGAAATATCTGATCACAGCAACTTACGTTTCTTTGTGATAGCAATTAAGTTCAAGTAGCAAGAACCTCTCATTTTAGGCTTGAAATGGATGAAAAAAATTTATTTTTCCTTTGGTCTTTCTATGGACTCACATAATGAATGGAATGCAGGGCTCTCTTTCTTGATTATTGCTTTAGAAAGAAATTGTCCTGCCTCATTACTCATATTCAAAGAGAGATGATAACATACTTCATTATGGGATTTTTACATATTGCTAATGTCTAGGAAACTCAGCGGATTAATTCTCTCTGTACAAGATGAAACCGACCGAGTGAATGGACATTATCAAAACCCAGCCAGTGTGACCTGAGAACTCCAAAGAAGAGAGCACACAAGGACCCAAACACTTAAGTCCAGCGTCAGGCCTATAAAATTATACCAGAAGTCCCTCTAAGATTGACCTAAGAACCATAGTATCCATTAGGTAATTTTTAAAATACAAAGTAGTATAATTTACCTATAGGAAGTGGAAGTTGCGAAAAATAGCTGAAAATGTATCGTGAGATTTATAAGAAATGGCCAAATTAAAGAAGCTAAATTATTTATAACCATCTCAAAACCAGCAAAGTTTCAGGTGTCCGTTTGGAAGAGTCTCTGATAAAATATGACATCTGTGGTCACGGGACAAGTTTTAACCTCAGGAAACTGTAGTAAAAGAACATTGGACTTGAAGTCCTGAGACATGGCCTCCAGGGTCTCCTCAGTATGGGGAGGAGAGGCTCCCACCGTCTCTGTTGCCCAGCATGCGCTTCTGACCCCTCCTCCGTGGGAGGAGCCCACTCCAAGGGTTCAAGTAAGGCAACGCCCTCTGACCTACATAAGATGCAGGGAATCTCACGTTGGCTCCCCAAACCCAACCTACCCCGTCTCTGCCCAGTCCTGGGCCCTGGGAGACCAACCAGTCGGCCTGTGTCGTCAGCTCCCCGGCACCCTGGCTTCCATGAGCATCAGAGAGAAGGGTTATTCCCCAGCTCCTTCCCCATCCGGTGTCACCACTTCTGTCCAAAGGTGCCCCTGGTTCCAGGAACTGCCCCCCTGCCCCTTCAGGCTGAGGAATGGTGACCGCAGCCTGGGCACTGTATTCTCTCTCCTGGCTTCCCTAAGTCCTTACTACAGCTTCGCAAATAACCCATTCATTATGTTCTTCTCAAGTTGCCCGTCGATTTCCTGCAGGGACCCTGGCTGATGTCCTTGGTCCTCTACCTCCAGCTCCACCCAGGGGCTGAGCCCCGGCAGTTCTAGACTGAGATCATCAAACGGCTGGTGCTCCTAGTGAAAAGAGAGCCTCCCTCTTCGTGCTGCAGTCCGAGTGAGGTGTAGACCTGTGTTTGCAGAGAAACCTCTGCAAGAGAGTGAAGGACGATTAGGAAGAAGGCAAACGAGGCAGAGAGACGTGTTTTCTCCTACCTTTCCCTGCTGAGTCTGGGGACCCCCCCCCCCCCTCAAGCACACTGGGCTGACTCTGCTAACACGTGCTAGGTGCTGGGAATGTAAATGTGATCAGAAACAGCCGAGTCTACAGTCTGAAGAACTCATTGAATATAAATGTTAACACCTTGAACTGAATTGGACTTTATTTGAGACATTAACATTGTTTGCAGAGTCCCCCAGATTTAAATGTTCAATGCAGAAGTTTCTGATTTATTTTCCTGGAGTAATGTTTAGACTGACCAGAATAACACAGGTCTGGAGGTTATACCTCATCTGGCCGTTTCAGTCATTGTGGGAATGGTGCACTGTCTCACTTAATCACCATGCCAGCAGCGGAAGAAGTTTCTGTTATTAACCGAACATTACAGAAGAGGAAGCCAAGGCTTAAAGTCACATACCCAGCATGGTAGGGCTGAGAGGCCCTAATAATTCAGATTCCTCTACTCTTCATCTTAACCTCTACCCTATAGTATAATCTTTTTTGATAATTAGTCTAATCAGATCTAATCTTCTAATCACTAAAAACCTCCAACAAAATTTAACCCATGGACACAGACAATAGCATGGGGAAGCCCTGGGGTGGGGTGGAGGTTGGGTAGAGGGGGGCAAAAAGGGAGAAAATGGGAGATATCTGTAATATTGTCAACAACAACTATTACGCCAAAGAATGGTGTGTAGGAACTTGCTAAGTCCCCATAGCACTTTTCCCTCCGAAAACTGTCAAAACTTACATACATGCACATTTTCTATATTAACACATCATCAAACCAAACTGTTATTCATACCATTCCAGGGGTAAAGTCCCAAATATCTCAACAAAGTGTTCTTAGCATGGAGTCTGAACACAGTCAGGGAGAACCTAATCTATTTCCGATTGTACCCGGAACATCATGGAGACAGCTGAGGCTCTCCAGTTCAGTCGCGCATTAGCACTTAGCGGTGGCGGCTGCCCTGTCATCATCATCCATTATAACCGAGCTGCACACTGTAATGAGGTGCACTAATGCTCTGTTTACCATTTTCTCTTGCCATTGGACTGTCTGTTGCGAAGGGCAGCACACGCTGTTAGTAAGTGTGAGCACTAGGCTTTGAGCGGGCAGGTTTCCCTGCACCTGCTTCACTCCAGGCAGGACAGGTACTCACTGTCTTTTCTCCAGGAACTGAGGGTGACCCTGCTCTGTTGTAAGTCACACTTTGCTTGGCGTGTCTCACTCTGTTCAGAACTAAGTTCTGGGGATAGAGAAGGAACTGGGTCCAGTTAGGAAGGAGACAAGAATGTTTCAGACACTTGCCTTGGGGATAGTGGGAGGGCTTTGAAAGGACACCGGCCAGCAGGTGTCATGCCCTCACGTAACTGCTCACCAGTTCCATGATCTGCACTGGGGTCTTGGGGTTGCCTGGAAGGCGGAAATAGGGAACCAGAAAATAGGAGAAATGGATTGCTTGGGCTCCATGGATAGGTCAGCAAGTAGGTAGGCAGATGATGAAGGAGGGGGGCACCGCTCCCCACCGGCTCCAGAGCCAGGCTCAGAGAACAGGTCTGAGTCACAGCCTCTAGGAGCCCTGACTGACTAGGGACTAGCTGACCTAGATCTGCAGGCAAATAAACCTGCTGAGGTGAGGAGCTGTGGAGACTTCAGGTGACCTCACACTGAGAGTCTTCACAGCTCCGCCTCCTCCCTGTGTCACTGCCACCCCAGGAACCCTTAGACCCGACCCGCCCCTCCCTTCCTCATCGCCATGTTAGTGTCCACATGCCTGTGCACAGTGACCTAGTTAACTGGGTAACTAGTCAGTACTTGACTTCCCCAGGCCAGGTGCACACAGCCTGGAAACAGTTTTTAGCCGGGTGAAGAGTCTTACGAGGACCCTCCTGAAAGAGCCAGCCAGGGCTGACCGGGCACCACCCAGTGCACATTCAGCAGTAAGAGGCTGGCTGTGGCTTAGGAAAGAAACGTTTAAAATTTTTTATTTTAAAAATAATTTATTTAAAAAGTTTATTTTAAAAAATAAATGAAATCAAAACACTACTTGAGACCATCAAAATGAATTGTACATGTCAGTGTGACTGGCCCTGCAAGTCCCAGATTAAGCATTATCTCTGGATGGGTCTGTGAGGGTATTTCCAGATGAGATCAGCTCTAAAACCGTGGGCTCAAGAAAAGTAAACTGCCCTCCCCGTCGGTGCATCCAATCCAGGATCGCCTGAGAGAACAGAAAGGCGGAGGAAGGAGTAATTTGGAGTAATTTGACATTTTCTTTTTCCTCCTCACTGTTGAGCTGGGATATCTCTTCTCATGTTCTCCTGCCCCCAGACTGGGATTGGCAGCCCCAGCAGCTCATATGACTCCTCAGCCACTGTGATCTCGTGAGCCAACTCCCATCATAAATAAATACACATACCCTGTTGGTTCTGCTTCTCCTGAAAAAAATAAAATAAAAAATAAAATAAAAAAAAATATATATATATATATATAAAATGGCGGCCCCCAGACCCACAAGATGGCGGCGCCCAGTCCCCTCAGCCCCAGTCCCCTCAGCCCCGCTGCTGGAGTGTCTGGCCTGTCCCACCAGCAAACAGAGCACTGAGAGCAGGGCATGGTTGCTTCCTTAGTGCTGTGGCAGCGGGAAGCCGCCAGGCCCTGCACACACGGAGCCGGCGGAGGAGCAGGACCCTCTTAACATATACAACTGCTGGCTTATGTGTGCACCCAGTTCTCCTTTCCATTTTATAACTGTTTAAATTAAAGCTGACCGTGCTCTCTATTTAAAAAAAATACTCATTAGCTGTCTAAGAAGGGGAATCTATCAGGTTGGTTCTGTATGCTGAGAGAGATATTATATACACAGATGTTTTAGGCATGACAATGGTCTCTCAAATTTTGTTGATATAAATATTATGTTTTTGATTGATGAAGTTTGAGTCTGTCGTTTGCCTGGCCTGACAGTCTAATTGTCAGCTCTTCCTCCAAGTGCAGTTGATCGGAGTTTCTCACTTTTGGTTTCTGTAATCGGGTAGGATATACCTCAGTAATTTTAAGCATCAGCCTTACCTCCCGGTAAAGGAAAACTCATAAACTGTTCAAGGGCTCTAAACAGTCCTGCATTCACTGTGTCCCTACTTCAGTGTGAGGATAAATAGCCTCTCTCCACTCCACTGGATTAGAATCAGCCACACATCTCAAGATTTCCCGCTCCAGGTCCTCTTATCTCACACTCCGCATGCAGAGCCTGCTTAGTGGCAAGCTGAGCTATCCATTTAAAGGGGTTGAGTGACTTGTTTACCTTCACACTTTTGGGGAAACAAATCAGTATTTTGCTTAAGAGCCAATCGCATCCTAAGAAACTGATCATTTTTTTAAGTATGTGCTGCCAAAGCGAGCTCAGTTCTTATTTTCCCCTCTGAATGTGGAGTATATGTTTCTCTTGAATTCTAATTAAATTCAGACGATTATCAGTGGAATACCAAAAAAGTTTGGAGCAGAATGTTGAAGAGATATGTGGAAAGTATCCAGAAGAAAGTAGTGAAAATAAATAAAAGATGCAAACAGAAGACAAACTGGCTGAGAAGGAGTTCCTCCTGCTGCCCGCTCACTAATGCAGAATGTCAAGTGCTTATAAGCACAAATGGATGTAATCCCTCAGTGTCTGCTCAGAAGCCTTCCTGCACCAGTTTTAGGTTTTAGGGCAGTGTGATTGTTATTTCTAAAGAAGTTCAGCATTTAGGAGTTATCTCAAAATAAAACCAAGTTATAATAACACCCAAGTACGAATGGTGAGCGAGGACCCCAAGGATAACGGAAGAAAGATGGCATGCTTTTCTGAATCAATCACCAGCATCTTCACATTGATTTGTGCTGAGTACACATTCAACTCCATACAAAGTACGATAGACAGTCACCTTGAGTTGTTATTTTCATTTATAAAAATTATCCAAACATTCCCTATCTCGATGCTGCCCTTTTAAAAAAAAGTTTTAATTTATTTAGAGAGAGAGGAAGGAAGAGGCAGAGAGAGAGAGAGAGAGAGGAATGTGGATGTGAGAGAAAAGCATCGATTGGCTGCCTCCTGCACGCCCTGACCGGGGACGAGCCTGCAACCCAAGCTTGTGCCCTGATCGGGAATTAAACCAACAATCTTTTGGGGTAAAGGATGATGTCCCACCAACTGAGCCACACTAGCTCAAGGTAATTATCAAGTAATTTAACTGCTAATAAATTAAATATTGTAGGACATAGAGATATTTCATAATGATAAAATAATTATTTCATGAGGAAGACCTACAGTTCTAAATATTTATGCGCCCAGTAACAGTTTCAGAATATACGAGGCAAAAACTGACAGAACTAAAAAGAGAAAAGATAAATCTACATTTATTATTGGAGATTTGCCATCCATGTCTCAGTAATTGATAAAACAAGTAAACAAAAATTCATTAATGAGACCTAACTGGTTTGGCTCAGTGAATAGAGCATTGGCCTGCGGACTGAATGGTCTCAGGTTCGATTCCGGACAAGGGCATGTACCTTGGTTTCAGGCACATCCCCAGTAGGGAGTGTGCAGGAGGCAGCTGATCAATGTTTCTCTCATCCATGTTTCTAACTCTCTCTCCCTTCCTCTCTGTAAAAAAATCAATGAAATATATTTTTTTAAAAAATTCGTTAAGGAGGGATATCGGAAGAATACTATAAACCAATGTGACAATATTTACGGAATGCTAGACCCAAAAAACATCAAAATACACATTCTTTACAAGTGCACACAGAATGTATGCACCAGGATAGACTATATGCTAGGCCATAAAGTGAGCTTCAATAAATTGCAAAACACTGAAACTCCAGATATTTAAAAATTAAATAACATACTCCTATATAATCTATGGGTTAAAGAAGGCACAAGGGAATTAGAAAATATTTCAACTGCATAATAATAAAAATACAAAATATAAAAATGTGTGGAGTGCATCTAAAGCTGGCTCAGAGGGAAAAGCTAGTGCTTTAAGTGCTTATACCAGAATAAAAAGAGACTTAAAAGCAGTGATCAAAGTTTCATCTTGAGAAGCTAGAAAAAGAACTTATTTAACAACCAAGACAAAAATAAGAGCAGAAATACAGAAATGTAACAATTTAAAGTTGTTTTTTAGGAAAAAACCTTGAGTCCAGTGACTGCCATTTCCTAGCTGTGACCATGTGGAATGTGGAATGGACTTGACTCTCTGGCTGTACGATGGAGTAATGACGGCACCTCCATCAGATGAGGGATGAGAGAATGCTTGTAAGGAACTGGGCACAGCAACAGCTTGGAAGCAATAGCACAATAAGTGGTAGCTATTGTGTTTATTATTCCAAACCCTACACTTACTCCACATGCCCCAGGACCCTCTGCAGCTGACAGATGGTAATGACTAATGCTGAAAGACAGACATTCTATTCTCTGATGCCATCACTTCTACCCATAGTACGTGGATCGTATACAAAGTTAACCTTCAGCCCATCCCTTGTAAGGTACCCCGAACTGTACTTATCAAATTCTACACTTTCAAACTTCCACCTGGCATGTTTACACCAAAGTATTCTTTTTACTTACGCCTAGTAGTAGCCAATTCAATACATTTGAGTAAAATCAATGAATTTGTATATTATAGAAAGTATACCAATAGAAGACATTATAGTAACTTCCTCAAATGTTTTGAGAAGGGTTAACCCTGGCAAAATTACAGAGCATGGAAATTTGCTCTCAACTTCTCCCATTTTTCAGGGGTGACTCTCACCAGAGCCCCATCCAAGCTAGAGGCCCGGTGAGGTGGTAGTCGATAAATGTTTGACTGGGCTTCCTGGGAAAATCTGCCTATAAATAGGGCATTCTTAAGAACTAAAGAGCCCGTGGATTTAAAGAAGTAAATATGGACCTTCCAGCTACTGCTTGGGAGAAATCTGGGTCAGGAACACCTCTCTGGTTTCCTTTACATTCATCCAACACAATTGTATGTCCAAGGTCTGTATAATGTCACCAGAAATGCCTTAAAGGAAGGAATAACATGCTAAGTTTACAGAAATATTAAGAATCATAACATTAAAAATACCCCTAAGATGTCATCTAATTAGTCCTCAGCTTTTGGCCAAGATTTCTCCTGAGCTCTCTGGCTGCATGACTTCCAGAAGGTTTTGGAGAGTGATGGAGCTACAGTTGTTTGAGGTGTAACTGAGAACCCAGAAACACTCGAATAGCAGTGGAATGTTCTTCACTTCATTGTTGCTGCTGCTCAGCCAAAAGGAGAGGCACATACAAACATTACCAAAGCGGAGTTCCAGATGGGAATGCAAATGCTGTTTCAGCTGTTAACCAACCCAGCAGAAGCTGAGTGACATAGACAGTCCCTCTCCACCAGCCACATCGGAGCGGCTCCATTGCCAGGCTGACCAATTGGAAGGAGAGCCATGGTTGGTTGTCCCTGCCTTACTCATTGCTAATAGCAGGAGGACAGTAATTCATAATAATTACAGAAGTGAAGGGCAATAATTAGCAGGACAAATTAGCTATAAATGATTCAGAATTTCAAAGTGAGAAGATGACCTTTTCACTTCTTATCTGGCAGTGACAGATTGCGTCCTGATTTGAGAAGAAATTAAAGTACTCTAACACATTATGGATTTTCTTCACCTTCCAATGGGAACTGGGCCAAGGTAATTAAAACCATGGTAGGAAGCATGAACTTCAGGATATTCCTGGGTGGCTTTCTCACCTGTTCACCTGGAAGCAGCATCTTTCTCTTCAGCCCATCCTCAGCACACGCTCTCATAGTTATGAGAAGGACAAATGGGAATTCCTACTGCATCATACTTGATTTAATTAACGTTAATAAGCTTGCTATGATTCTCACTCTTATTAAAAATTATTGTTGGAATATCCACATGCTGAGATATTTATTAATCTAACAAATAATTTCACTTCCCAATAAACATGGCATTGTGGACTTATTCTTGGATATTACCCCTCTGAAAACATGGCCAGGTTATTCTTGCCATTTCACCCGATGAGCAAAATTAGAGTCCACTATGAGGAGTTAATGATGCCATTTACCTCCATTGGCATATTAACCTGCTAAAAGGCCCTCAGTTGCTCCTTCTCTAGGAAGAGGCTTCCTCTGCTCTCGAATTGCACATTCTATCCACATGACAAACCCCTGAGCGGCTACGCTTCACACTCCCCCCACAGACATGGACTCCCTCAGGGATTTCCTTTGGCTGAGTCTTCAGTGGGGTCCCTTGCCCCTTCTCCCCGCCCTCCCTTCTGTCAAAGGCACCTCCCTTCAGTTATTTGGTAAAGAAGAGAATCATAATCGAAAGTTAGCAGTGGTGGCCTGTTCATCCCCACACTGGTTGGCAGTGTCCTATGGACTACAGGAAGTGACTGATGGTTACCAGTTCAGATCAAGCCTGGATTAGATCATGTCCCCTGAGCAGAAAGAGCCTAAGAATGTGGCACTTGCCACTGAGGGGTGGGGTGGGCGTGTGGTGTGCATTCCTGTGTGAGATCTGGGATTGTGGGAACCATAGGGAGAAGGAGAAGGGAGGGGAGTGTCTACCTCTCAGTGGTGCATTTCCAGGTGGCTGCTTTTAGGAACAGGCAATGTTCCTTACAGGGACTCTGAACTGTTCTAACTCTGGGACTTGGATCTAGTCATCTACCAGTCCAGACTGAAATTTCTTCCTCTGTTTCCATGAGAGTCATGGGTTTATATGGCTGCATTACATAGGATCAAACCTAATACCTTTTTCTTTAGTACTTTAAAACTAATGTGACTTTGTTTTGTAAAAGTTACATGAACTCATAGTTTAAAAATCAGAAAATAGAAAAAAAAAACCAAATCATTAAAAATCCCATCAACCTGAAACAACCAATTTTCATTCATATTTGATGGATATCATATGTACAAACAAAGTGACAGATAGATGGTTTAGAAAGATGGGATTATAGTATATTTTCTTTTTATTAATAAAATATTAAAATTCAGTTTGCTTGAATGTAACTAAGAAAAGGGAAATGAAATGGATGGAATTGCTTATTTCAGAAGAATGTCCCCATGCTGCCGTTGATGGGATTCTGAGAGCTCTTTGTAGGTCACTGCGATATCTTGTCTGAAGCTGTGGCCTTAAAAATATTGGTTGAATGAATAGATGAATATATTCCTGTATTATTTGTTTTTGAGAATTGATCTTTCTCAAACTAAAATCATTCAGCCTTGCATGGCTTTGAATTCAAGATTGATTTTGTGTTTGTTCATGGATTATTAATTCTTTCTCAAACATTTATTGAGACATTTTTCAGGCACCATGCTAAGGGCTGGATTACATGTCAACATGTCACCGCCCGCCCGCCCCCCCACAACCCCTCTGACTGGCTGTAGACTTAAAACCTCCTGCCAGACCTGCCTTTGCCCCTCCAACCTCATCTGTGGTCACCCTGCCTGCCGCTCTGGGACTCTAGTCACACTGTCTCCCACTCTTCTCCTTAAATGCTTCTTCTGGCCTTGAGGCCTTGGAGTAGGTTACTCCTTCCATTGAGTGCTATTCCCTATCTTCTTGCCTGGAGTGATGGTTATATTTTGTGTCAAGTTGACTGGGCCGTAGGATACCTAGTTATCTGGTTAAACATTATTTTGAGTGCATCTGTGAGGGTATTTCTGGGTGAGATTAGTGTTTAAATCAGTGGGCTGACTAAGCAGATCGCCCTCCCCAATGTGGATGGGCCTCACCCAATCAGTCGCAGGCCTGGATAGAAGAACAAAAGGCTGAGTAAGGGAGAACGGGCTCTTCTGCCTGATTGTGGTTGAGTTAGGACATTGATCTGCTTTTGGACTTGGACCAGAATTTACAGCGTTGTCTCGCCCAAGTTTTCAGCTCATCAACGGCAGATCTCAGGACTTCCCAGCCCCCATAACCATGTGAGCTGATCCCAGATAATAATTTCTCTTGATGCTTTTGTGCAGCCAGGTTTGGGAATGAGTAGAGCATGTGTCCCCTTCTAGTTTGAATCTTGTTTGAATCCATATATTCTTTGAAAAGTGCTTTGCTGACACTTATGTAGACACACGTTTCTTATTGTTTTTGGAGAAGCTAATAAGGATTGGGCCTCACAGAACTGCTGAGGACTTAAAGGGAGCAGTTTAATCCTGGGCTGTCATGTTGAATTGGTGGCTTCTGGCCGAGCCATCTGGTCCAGTCATGGTGCACCGCATCCCATCCTGCGTGCTTGGCAGGGTCTCCTTCCCATCAGTATTGTTCAGAGAGCTCTGGATGGGAATTTAAGCTTCTTCAAATGGGATGTGAGGGAGAAATTGTTGATGAGTGGAAGGGCTAGATGACATGTGTCCACCCCTACCATTTTACATGGGGGAGGGGAGAGTGTGTAATAGTGTAATTGAATGACACTTCAAAGTCTTGCCCAGTAGAGCTCTGTGGGCATTCCCCCCCCCTGCCAAGCAGAAACATCTCCATTTCTTGCCAATGTGTTCTTTTCAGTCACTCTTAACATCCCTCCCGCCCCCCCCACTCCCCGGAACTAGAGATGGAGGAAATGGCTGGTCGGCGGCTCTTTTCTTTGCCAGTGCAGGTGTTGCTCAGCCTCATGCTCTCCATCGTGATGCCCAGTTCTTAGTCACAAGCCTGCGCCGTGTGCAGTTACTTCGCTGGTACAGAGACGAGGATAAATCGTGTCATTTCTGTGCTGCGAGGCCCTTTCACGATAGCTATAACATGCTGCATCTTTGGGGAAGGAAACCAGTGGATTTCCCCATCTGCACTGAAGACCCTGACAGTGTTGCCTGCAAGTCAGAAGGGAAAGATCTGGGTGTTTGGGGAGATAAACAAAGCTTCGGGTTGTCTTGTTTTTGAGGTCTTAGTCTAGCCAGATGTGGCATAGACACAGGAAGCAGCACAGCCATAGTCCCAGATATTTCAGGGCAGCCTCGATTAGACAGGTTCTGCCCTGTGGTTCTCCTAGTCCTTGTCACATAATTCCCTCTGAAACCGAACCAGCTGTCGTCGGTTGTAGGTTATGTGCCTCTTAGCTAAATTGTTCTTTTGAACCTTGCTTTTTTATTTTTATTTACCAATGCATCCTGGAAGTTATTCCATATCACTTTATAGAGATCATCCTCATTCTTTAAATAAGATGGGCAATATTACTCCACTTGGTAATATTAAGTACCATAGGTTTATGCAGCTAGTCTTCTGTGGGTATGCATTTGGGCTATTTCCAGTATTTCGCTATTTCAAACAACATGAATAATGTGTGCATATGCTGTTTCTGACTTGTAGAGATGGCTTTTCAGGGTAAATTCCAGAAGTGAGATATCTGGGGAAAAAGTTATCCACATGAATTCTGAGTCAGGCAGATGAAGAGGAAAATGTCAGCTTTATTACTCAAAGAAGCAGTTGGGAAACGTGGCTTAGGAGCTTCCTATTGTATGCCCCCAAATTAGGCAGACTTCCTAGTAACCCCCAGCCCAGGCCATTCTGGAAAACATGGTATCACTTATATGTGGGACCTAAAAACATCCAACTGTAAAGACAGAGTGGAATCATGGTTACCAGGGGCTGGGGTGGAGGAATAGGAGAGAGACCTTTAAGGGTATGAACTAGTAGGTGAGTCCCGGACACCCACTGTGCAGTACAGTGATATAGGGGACAGCACGGCATTTTAAACATCAAACTTGCCAGGAGGCTGGATCTTATTCCCTCCCACTAAAGAAATGATAGTCCTGGGAGGAGATAGAGGGTTAGCGGACACTACAGTGGCAATCTTATTGTAATATATACATGTGGCAAGTCAACCTGCTGTACACCTTGAGTTTACACAATGTTCTGTATAGTTACATTTCAGTTAAAAAACATCTGCAGTATAGTAACTGCTCCATAACTAGCCCTCTTTCTGTGATTAGCAGACATTGGGAACATTGGGCTCGGGGAGATTGGCGTGGTGCTTACGCATGCGTGAAAGGCCCCAGGAAGTTGGTTTCTTTCTTTGTGATCACACTGAATTTTGAAATTAAGCCTTTCTCTTCTGCTCAGAAACAAGGCTGCAAATATGCCTTGAAGGTTTGTTTGCAGGAAATAGGACGATTTACTCTGGTACCAGGAGCCATTCCCTCTGGAATCTCTGCACTGCTGGGTGGCCCCTACGAGCTCAGGAAAAGAAGTACAAACAAGCTTCTCTCTTGGTGGTGAATCCCCGTCCGCTTGGAAATGAGGCCGGCTTCTGGGGCCTGCTGCCCTCATCCTGCCTGGTCAGAAGGGTTATCCTATGAGAGTGGGTCTGGGGTTGGCTGGAGCAGCACTGAACGGACAACTGAAAGGAGGTGCCAGTTAATCTGAGCCTGACCCCCGGAGCCTCGTGAAGGCTGCCTGTGCTTTTGCCCTTTAGATGCTGCAGCACTGGAGGCCGTGCCTCGCGTGGGCACCAGGTGTGCTGGGTTTGCAGGGAGGACGGTAATATGTCATTCGGAATGTGTAACCTGAGCACATTGGGATTGAATTTCAATCCTGCGACCAAAGAAAAATGATTGCTATAGAGAAGGTAAATTTTTCTTTTTAAATGACTGACAACGTTGTAAAGTTGTCTGTAAGTTATTCTGGAATGCCCCCAATTGCAGTGCTTCAAGGCTAGTCTGCAGAATTGTGTAATGCCTCCATCATTTGTTATGATTGTCATTTGTCCGCAGATAATTGAGCCCACGGCTCAATCCACGTCAGTACGGCAATGATTTGAGCATGTCAGTTCCACAGGGGCTCCGTGCTCTGGACTGCACTGCGGCTCTGCGGGAGCAAGGACCAAGCAGCCTCACTGTTGATGCTCATACCACAGCAACAAGCCCAGGCCTGCCTCTTGCAAGGTCTGAATTAGCCCTTATTGTGATTGGCTGGTTAATCTCTGAAGCATGCTGCTCTCTCAGCTATTTTTTAAAAATCTATATATCATCTCTCTGTCCATCTATCCATTGCATCCCAACCTCTGTTAAAAGTGCTTTTCATGTATTCATGCATTCAGTTCTCACAGCAACCCCATGAAGTGGGTAGTATAATTAACCCACATTTTTCAGATAATGAAACTGAGACACAGAGAGGTTTAGCAATTTGCCTGAGGTCACACAGTCGTAAATTGTGGAGCTTGGATAACCTGGCAGCTATGCCTCACCCTCACTCATTTATTCATTTGCTCAAAGGGCAGGTCAGTGGGATGGGGGGAAACCAGGAGGAGCATAGATTTTTTTCTTTTGTAGACTTTTCCCAACCTCATGATTCTAAATTAAGCTGAAGGCAGAAAAGATGAAGGCCCAAAGAAATGCAACAGTATCTGAGTGCATGAGCATACGATGCATACCCCGCTCGGAGGGCATGATGGAGAGAGGTATGAAGACCCAGTAAGAGCAACCTCACAATCCCTCCCAGGAGAACTTGGTAATGACTCCTTCTGGAAACATAAGAATAAGACTCTTCTGATATTTAAGAAAATTCTGTTCACATCTCGAGGCTGATGGTATTCCCCTGGAAGAAGATTAATAATATAACATAGCTGAAAATTCTCTTGCAGCTCAGAAAAAGTATTTAACATTTAATAACAAATTTCACCCTTGAAACATTAAATATATATCAGTGATTACACATAATCCAATTTTGTTTTTCTGTATCTTTAATTGTAGTGATGTTTGGATTTTAAGAAAAATAATAATTAAGGTAAAAGCCGGAGTGGTGATGCTAATCTATATTCCACTTTCTAAAACTTCTGTGGGTTGGTTTGCTGATGGCATAGTTCCAATAATGAATAATTCAGAGGAGCACGGGGAGGGTGTTCGCTGGAGGCGGAAGAACGCCTTTGAATTCCTGCCCCTCTCCTGGGCCTGGAAGCAGGCACTGCCTACAGGAAGCCCTTTCCACGGGAAGATGGGCCCTGTTCTAGACTCATGGGAAGCAATGGCATGACCAGTGAGTCTCTTTTTCTTGGAAACTTAAGATGGAGATAAGCCACCTGTCCTCCCACATCACGGCTCTGGTCTCTGCAGTATCATCAAACGAGGCTTTGCAGGAGGTCCTCAGTCCACCGAAGCCGACTGGTCTCCGGTGTGTGGATCTGGGAGGAAGCCAAACTGAAAACTGCACGGAGTCAGTGCTTCCAGCAGCCCCTGCACGCGCTTCTCCAGCATGCTCTGCTTTTCTGGTTTCTCCGGGTCCAGAATGCAATCCCTTCTGCCTTCTGGATTCTGAGCCTGTTAGCCAGCCCTGCCCCCAAGGAAGGCGGATGGGGATTGAATGTCATCAGTCAAGAGGCCCAAACACCCTCTCCGTTAACCCGTGGCCTCTTGATTTGCCTGCCCCCACCTCCAGTTGGTGCAAACCCCGTGAGTGGTTTCCTTGTATTTGTTGAACATACACATAGAAACACATGTCTACAAAGGAAGTGAATGTGTCCGAGTCAAATGGATGATCTGTCCGCATGCCCACCCATTGCTCCCAGCTTTGCTGCCAAGTCTCCTTCTCTCACCTCTGAAATATTTTAGGAGCCTTTTACTGTGATGACTTGGCATCGACGGAGAGGGAAGGGCAGGAGTGATGAAAGCTTGAGGGGTTGAGGCAGGAAAGAAAGGTTTGCTCATCCTCTGGGCAGCTGTGCTCAGTGGGCTGGTGCTCCCTTCCCCCCAGTCAGCGTTGAAAATGAGTGGGTGCTTCTGATTATCACATGACTCAGAGTGGGGGGCGCACATTGCTACGGTATGTCCTGTAATGTGGGGACAGGCTTCAAAAACAAGCCATGCTGTATTAAGTTTCCTATGTGTGCTGTAGCAAACTGCCACCAACTTACTGGCTTAAAATAATTTGAATTTTTCTATATATATATATATATATATATATATATATGTGTGTGTGTGTGTGTGTGTGTGTGTGTGTGTGTATATATATATATATATATATATATATATATGGCTAATATGCTAAGTATCTGACCATCTGACCAGTCACCATGACAAACACTGACCACCAGGGGGCAGACTTTCAACGCAGGAGCTGCTGTGACGCGCACAGAGAAACGGCCCCTCTGACCTGCCGCCCACAAAGCAATACTCGGCTTCCCCCAAGTGGGACACAGGCCCCAACCCCTCCGTGGAGTGACAGTCCACCAAATCAAAACCAACGCTGCCAAGATCCCATGGCACAAAATGTGGCCCACAACCCAGGCCAGCCCTGAAACAGTGACTGTGGGCACCAGGTAATGACATCACATAGCAACACCCAGCTTCCTCTCCCTAGTGACGACTAGCCTCCTTGCAGTTTCTTCAGCCCAGGAACATGACTTGCTTTATAGCCACGTGCAAACATTTCACACTTTAACCAAATGTCTGTGAAGCATTTTCCCGTGCCTCATCTCATTTGATCTGGAGTAGATAGATAGGAGACTCGGTGGAATCCTGTTTTCTATTTATTGGCCGGAAAACAGATACTTAGAAACCTTAGAAACTTGACCCGACTGAAAAGAAGTAAGAAATGGTGTACCTTGAAAATGACTTCAGGTTTTCTCACTGCACAGAATATAGTCAAACACTGCTGCAGTTAAATATTTTACCCTTTGTTCTCCCTGCATGATCTATAATAATCATCTGCTTCATGTTGGTATTTACTGCTCTGTTGCTGGCAATTACTTGAAAGAGAAGTTGGGGTCCTTCACTGGGCTGGGAAAAGTTTAGCTACTTCAGAAAGCAGGTCTAATTAAGCAAGCTTATCTCTCTCTATAAAGCTCTCACTGGCGCCAGTCGCACGGTGTGTTTCCATCTGTCATTGTCGATCGTGAATTTGGTTGACACTTCGGTTATAGAGAAAGGCGAATAGTGATATTAAAATATTTCTTCTAATTAATTTCCTTTCAATGTGCACGAATTCATGCACGGGGCCTCTAGTTATAATGTTCAGTTCAGCGTGGGTCTCACTGAGTTAAGGTTGGGATGTCTGCAGGGCTGGATTTTCTCCCAGACTCTGGTTTCTCTCTGTCCTCTGCCTTCTCACACCTCTGGAGGCCCCTGCATTCCTTGGCTCACAGCCCCTTCAGCCTCATTAAACCAGCAGTGCAGCTAATCGCTCAGACTCTGAATTTTTCCTTCTGTTGTCACACACCTTCCTGACTCTCCCGCCCCTCTCTTATCCTTATAAGGACCCAGACATTGGTCTACCCAGACAATCCAGCATAATCTCCCCATCTCATCTTAAATTTTCAATTTAATCACATCCACCAAGTCCCTCTCACTACATAGGTGACATGGTCACAGGTTCCAGGAATTAGAAATCTTTGGCAGGGGCATTATTCTGCCACCCACACATGCCCTTCACCAATGTCCAAGTGATTTTGGACTCGATGGGCTAAGAGTCAGTTTCGTTCTTTTCTTTCTGGTGATGGCTGGAGTCTTGTGTCTTTCTGGATAGAGAAGCCTGATGATCCACAGGGCTTTTGTCCACTGCATAGGAGATAGTGGGTGTCCGGGCCACACTGAAACTCCCTGCCTCGTAGGCTAGAGTTGGGCTGTGCCAATCAGTACCCCTGTGCCCCATCTTTCTCTCTGAAGAACCAATATGGTGTCCTGCATATTTTCAAGTCTCAACAACATACCTTTGTCTGGAGGCTCCCTGATGTGGCCAGTGAATTTCTCATTCTCCCCAAGAACAACACCCATCACCTCCGTTCACCCACCAGCCCAGCTGGCCAGCTTCTTGGTTTCATTTCCATGCCTGCTCAGCCACTTCCTCCCCTTCCACTTCAGTTTAATTTTTCTACCTGAGTTGGTTCATTATGCTTTGTGTATTGTTCAAGTTCTTTTTTCTTTTTTTAATTAACTTTTCTTTGATTCTTAATTTTAATTCCAGTCCAAGTTTTTTTTTTTCAATAAGCACTTTAATAATTAGACCCTCCTCTACCCAGTTCCCAAGATAATAACAACTGAGTGTGTCCTACCCATCTCCTGCGACTCAGTTTCCCTTTCCTGTATGAACGTGCCTTTTCTTAGTGCCCCACCAGATCTCATCGCCCACCTGCTTGTAGTGCCCATTCATTTGCAGCTATTATTTATGGTGCACATGCCATGAGCTAGGCCCTGTGCTGTCACACTGCGTAACTTATGGCATCTGCGTTTCTGTTTTCCCTGGTGGCTGCCCCTCCACGTGGTGTCAGTTATGCAGAATGAGTCTCTGAAGGCCGTGCTGGTGCACAGACACCGAGTTACTGCTGGGCAGCAGAAAACACATTTTCCTTTTAGAGCTGCTCATGGAGTCGGCATGCTGACTCACCTTGTAATGAGGCGACTACAGAACTGCCTCGTGGTTGGTGTGAATTGTTGGGATATCTGTCTGAATTTTGGTTTCTCAGCCTAGATGTTTCCATAGCATTTTGTGAGGTCAGAATGGCCAACATTTTTGAGGTCACAGTGGGTGACATTGAGTCTCTGGTCAGAGGGCCAGCTGAGGAGATCTAGGTGTAGCTCTGGGGGGTGAAGGTCAAGCCTATAAATTCAGTAAAGGGAGATCTAGGTGTAGCTCTGGGGAGTGAAGGTCAAGCCTATAAATTCAGTAAACTCACCATCACCCAATCCTAGCTCCAGCCCCCCTTCCCTGGAAGGGCCCTTCTGCTGGACAGTGTGTGCCTAGATGGGGCCTGACCGCTGACCTAACGGAGCTGGCGCTCTCTTGGCACCCTGGGCCACTTGGGACTTAGAAGGCTGAGACCTATCGCTAGAGCCCAACCCCCTGGGGCTGGCCCAGGTCCCGGATCCCCAGGCTGTGCGCTGTTTTCTCCCTGGCCTTGCCCTTTCCTGACATGCTTTACCCTCCGTGGAGCTACCGACTGTGCCCTGATCTCTCTGTGGCCTCTCGTCAGCATCCACTTGTCTTCTGTTCCCTCCCTCTGTCCCTCTCCCTCCTCATCTCAATTCTCTTCCTCGCCTCCACACACTTACTGAGAACCTACTTCTAGATCAGGCAGCTATTTGATGGGTGTGCATTGTGGTCTCTGAGGCTGTGTTCTCTACTGGGGGCTGGGCAGGCTGCAGAGGGTCGGGAGCAGGTTGGTGAAGAAGGAAGAGGCAGCCGGTCTGACAGGAGCTCTGTCCAGATCCTGCATGAAAACAGCAGCAGAGCCCAGCCTTTCTTAAGGACGTGACAAGTTGGGTCCCTGTGGTGCTTTGCAAAAAAGACCATTTGGCAAATCATGTGACACAGGAGCTGTATACACTCGGCACGCTTACTGCGAAATTGTGGACCCAGACAGAAGAGCTGCCCATAACATGTGGATGGCCTCAGCCAAGGGTGGGGCAGGGTGGGAAGCAGTGGAGGCTGTAAGTTCACAGGAAGGCTTTCCAGAACATGCGAAAAGATGAGACCTCAGACCCAAGAGCTGAAAGCCTCGCTAAGACCGATGTCCTTGAGGATGGAGGCTCAAATGCTCAGCGACCAGCGATCATTCTCGGAAACACTCCAGGCAGAAAGGCTAACGATGCTGTTTGCTTTGAGGGAGTGTGTAAAGGAGATGAAGAATGATACTCTCCTTAAAAATACAAAAGAAGGATGGTCTCGGAGGAAAGGCATGTTGACTTAGAGTGGAAAGGAAGTGTATGTATTCCTTCAATGCCTCAGAGACAAGCAGCTGTATTAATTGTCAGTTAAATGATGAGCAATCAATACTAATAAATTCCCATGTCTATGAAAGGGCAGCACTCCATGAGGCATGGGTCCTTTCTGTCCTACGGATCAAATTACCCTGCTAATATCTTCTCGGGGCAAAGGGCTCCGCCCTAGGAAAGGTTGTGGTTAGACATGGAGGTGAACTTCCTGGCATGAAATGAGACTTTCAGACACGAGGAGCAGTGCTTGACACCAACCCTCATAGGAAACAGGCGCATGGAACCACAGTCCTACAGCCCTCCTCACCCCACACCACCTCCTTCCAGAAGTTCTAGAAGAGCAAAAACGGCACTTGATCGGGCATCACCTGACAGATGTGGTGCATCTCTGAATTATATTGTAAACCTGAAAATATATGAGTTGTGCTTCGCATTATCCTTTTGAAATTCAGGTTTCCACTTTGGAAGCAGCAGTTTCCCGACACATTAATATGCCAGAGCCTGGCCAGGCCGATAGCCCGTGACCTGGCTCCAGCTGGGGTCTCCCCCAGGGGAGCAGGGAGCCTCGCCGCTCGGAGCTCATTAGCTCAGAGAACACACACATTATGCTTCCCGGGCAGGGTTCTGTGTGTCACCCCGTCCCGCTGTGCTGAACTTTGTGCCTGCAAATGAGCCTGTGAAATTGGGGTCATTAATATGCTTCAGGAGCTCTGGACACGGTTAGAAAGGAAACGTGGCAGCAAGCAGTTCTCATCACCCCCTCCTCCTGGCCCAGGTGCCCCCTCCTGTGATTTCCAGAAGGCCTGCAGCACAGTGATGGAGAACACGCTGGGGGATGGTGTGCCCTTGACTGGGGTGAGGGATGCCCATGGCTGCACAACACCTTTGGGTGTGTCTGTGGGGTGTTTCCGGAAGGGGCTAGTGCTTGCATCGGTAGCCTCTCCAATGTGTGTGTAGGGGGGTGGGGGGGTGGGCACCGTACGATCCCCGAGGCCTGACCAGAGCCCAGAGAGGGAGAAGGTAGGCATCTCCTGACCTCAGACGTGGGCTCCTGTTCTCAGGCTCAGTCCGAGGTCACCCCCACTCTCCAGGTCTCCAGCTTGTGGACGACAGATCCTGGGCTTTCTCAGCCTCTGTAACTGCCTCAGCCAATGCCAGCAATAAATCCTGTCTTGCAGACATCTCTCTCTATCCTGTGGTTCCATTCCTCTAGACAACCCGGACACTTCACTGTTAACCAGCCTTTGGACCCAGGACCCAGTGCTCGTCTCCCTGGGAGGGTGGTTTGACCATGTCGACGGCCTTTGTTTTTAAACCCAAGTGGCTGCATCGCTCCAGGGGTACTCGTACCCGGAGAGAAGGAACTAGCCAGAGAGAGCCCTGCTTGTCCCTGTGCCGAGGGCTGCCCTGCCCTGGCCTGGTGACTTTGTGGGCAGAGCGCTGACCTTCAGCTGAGGAGAGTGAGAGATGAGAGACCTGCAGCTGAGGGTGGCATTGACCTTGCCCTGCAGGTCAAACATCTGGCCTCACACAGTCTCCTCTCCTCGGGGGCAGCCAGGGATGGAGTGTGATGGAGAGCCCTGGGTTTCTCCCACCAAAGCCCCTGAAAATCACCACCTAGATTATTTTTACAGTTAGTACAACATCTGCCTCCTTTTAGGATCTTTGTTATTAGGATCTCTGTTATCTCTGAGGGCAGTGCTGAGTATGAATTTACACAAATTTTTAAAAAATCTATTTGAAAACTGTATATTTTACATGTTGCTAATGGTATATAATTAGCTATTGAAGTCAAATGTTTTTAACAAAATAAGGAGTTTGTAAAAAATTAATTGCTAGATTCCATTTTCCCTTTTATACAACAAAAACCATTTCACGAGCCCTGTAATGCTTTGAGACCTAATCTAAAGATAAGATTGCTTTGTCAAGATTGTTCTTAACAATCTGCTTCATGCATTCAATACTGAGGGTGCCGACCTTATTTATTTGAATTTCCATCATTTCCGTGTTTGTGAAACTTCGAGGGATAAGTTAATGGTTTTTTAAAAAGTGTCTTTGCCCCTCATTGCTTCGTCCCTGCTTCTCCATCCATCCATCCTGGCAGCAGCGCCTCCCCGCCCCTCTCCCCTCCCCAGGCCCCAGCCAGAGCAGGCCCCACAGCGCCCACAGAGCTTCCTCTGCAAACAGGTCAGAGCCCCCAGCCCTCGCTGGTGCCTGGGCCCCACCTTCAGGACAGTGGTGTGAACACGGCATCACAGACGGCGACCTCGGTGGAGAGGCTGAAAGCACACGGTTAGCATCGCCGTTCTCTAGGCCGGGAGCCTCGTGTCTCCTTGGGCTACACTCAGGGTCAGCAGGGCTGCCTTCCTTTCGGAGAATCTGCAGGAGAATCCGATTCCTTGCCTTTGACTTCAGGAAGTTGCCTGCATGTCCCTTCTTCCACCATCACAGCAGCAGCAGAGGGCCACGTCCTGCCCACCCTGTGTCTCTCTGGCTCTCTTCTGCCTCTCCCACGTTTTAGGATTCGCGTAATTAGATGGATCCCACCAGACCATCCAGGCTAACCTCCCCTCTCCTGGACAGCCGGTCTGTGCCCTGTGAGGTCACCTAAGCACAGGGTCTGAGACTAGGATGTGGACGTCTTCAGGGGCATTATTTTGTCCTCTGCCCCGACCCAGGCCTGGTCTACCTGTGTTTGTGTCCTCCTTGCTGGTCAGCCTCAGGGCACTGGCCCCGGGTTCTTTGCTTCTCCAATGCAGGCCCCCTTCCCCATCTGGAGGAGAGCTCTCTCAGGTGGAGCAGGAGTCGCTCAGGCCTGGGGAAGCAGGATGAGGCCTGAGGTTGCAGGGTGAGGGTGCTGGCCTTTGTGGGAGGGAAGGACCTGCGGAAGGTGTGGGATTGTCTTGTCTGGGAGGTGCCCTGAGGCCGTGGTGGAGGGAGAAAGGATGTGGGGTGCAGACCTGCCTCTGCCAGCCATCTGGGTAACCTGCAGGCCCAGGGGGTCCCCTGAGTAATGAGGCCTCCCTGTGCCTCCCTGACGCAGCTATGCCAGGGGCCGTCTGCTCCTGTGGACCACGCCGCGGCGTCTGCAGCTGCAGCAGCTCAGCCCAGGGAATAAGTGACTGCACTCGATGATGAGGGCTGGGGTTCCCTTTCCCACTTACAGGAAGACCATTCCTGGCTGACACTGATGTTTGATTTTCCCGTCCACACGCTTCATTCCTGAAGTGACAAACAGTCCTTTGGCAAATCCCGAATCTCTCGGAAATCCTGCTGTTTTCTGTTTCTTGGCATTGATGAGAGTCCCGCCACAGACACTGACCCAGCCTGTTTGCAGTGGGTTAAGCAATTGATTGTAATCAAAGTCTCTTTTGAGAAATCAGAATGTGTCCATTTTGCACCCCTCTTCTTGGAGCATTAATCAACTTGTTGAGTAATTTCTTCTAATTTATGGGCCCCAATTAGTCTCTTTCCAGAGATCCAGAGAATGAAGTGAGACAAGCTGTTTATTTCCATAACCTACAGTCATTAATTTTGAGTCCTCACATCCGGAGTTGATGAAAATTAGCCAAGAAGACTTCTCTGTGTTTTCATTTGACATTTCACGTCAGTGATTGGCTTGCAGTTATTGGGTAAGAGCTTTGGACGAGATCCTCTGTTGATGGGGAGAGTCCTGGCTCCCCTTCCTCCTCTGTTGCTGGAGCTGCCGGAACTCTGGCGGTTTCTGTACGTCAGAAACTCCCCGACGAGTGTGCAGAGGGCCCCGCGAGAGCTTGTTGACACAGGGTCGTGGGCCCCTGGTTCTGATTCAGTGGGTTGAGCCAAGGCTGGAGAACTTGTGTTTCTTTATTATATTTTAAAATTAAAGTGCATATGTTTAAGATGTGCAACATGAGTTGACATGCATGTGCATACACAGTGACATGGTCACTACAGCCAAGCTCATGGACAGATCCTCTCCTCACAGCTCTTCATTTTCCTTGTGGTAGAGGCACCTGAATCCACCAGCAAATCCCCAGTGTTCATTGCAGTATTAGTAACCAGTCGCCCCGTTGAACGTTAACTAGCTCTCTAGACTCATTTAACCCACATAACTGCAGCTTCACACCAATGCTGCCTGCACACCTGGGCAGGAAGGGCTGTGGGGGGCTGTGCTGGGCTGTGAGGGGCTGTGATGGGCTGTGGGGGCTGTGCAGGAAACTTCTGGGCCCCAGATATCGAGTAGCTGTGATGTAATTCCTATTAGAATGTTAAATGACCCCTGACTCCTTTCTTCATGGCTCTCAAAGAGCAGATTCTGAGTGTCCGCATGTTCTGGGACTGAGGTTTTTGTTGTTTGTTTTTGGCTCACAGCAGGATGATGGGAAAGCTGTTATCCACCCTGGATTCATTTCGTGGCCCAGCAAGGGCAGGTGCTGCCTCGCCTCATACTGCTAATTCAGGTCACTCTGTGAAGGAGCAGCTTGGGTGTCAGTCTTGCTTATTAACCAGAACCAGAGCTTGGTAACCGGAGCCGGGGGCTGGGCTACAGAGACTTTAAGAACCAGGGGGAGACCACTCTTGTATCTCAGACTTACCTTTATTTCCGAAGGTCTCCTCTGAAATACCTTCCCCACTTTCTCCCTCCAGCCGTGAGCTCCTCCGTGCTCCGAGGCTCATTCCCAAGTGTGCCTTCTCTCAGAAGACCCTGCAGCCACCCAGGCACAACCTAGTGCCCTGTCGTCTGGGCCGTCCTGCGGTGTCCACACCCACCTTCAGGGCAGCAGTGGCCTCGCTGATTTACAATGTTTGCCCTGCGTCTCCTGCTGTTAGCACAAGGCCAGGCGGGTCGTCTTTCCTTAGGAAATAGTGTCACGTGTGCCCATTCATCCTGCTCAGCACGTGTGACACAGACCTCCACACATCCCTTCCCCTGACCAAGGCCCTGTCTGATGGCACAGACACTCAGTTAAACTTTTCATCCAGGTGGGTTTGGCCCTCTCGAGGCAGAGTCCGGTTCTCTTGGGAAAGAGTTAGTGTGAATAGACTGATGTGTCTGGAGTTAGACCTGGAGTCAGATCCCAACTCTTCCCTTGCTGTGTGGACTGGACCAACATGTCTGCTGTCTGAGGCTGTTTCCTCATCTGTGGAATGGGACAGAAGTAGCATCCTTGAGGAGCCTCCTATGGGGCTGGAGAATCCATGGCCAACCCCTCCTCTGCGTTCCTTGATGGACTCTGGGTTCCTGTTGTAGGTCCAAATCTCCTGTCTTACTGTGGAAAACAGAGAAAAAACCATTGGCTGTTATTACTGAGTGCTTCAGGAGTTCAGAAAAGGAACCGTGTCTTTCCTATGGTTGCAGAGAACTCGAATGAAATTGAGACACAATCCTCATGCCTCTCAATCCCATCTCTGACCGCCAGCCATTCCCGAGAGCTCTGCTCCTCTCCGATGTCTTTGCTCAGGCTGCTCCCTCCGTGAAGTGTGTTCCTGTCTTCTCGTGGGGGCCAGACATGAGCTGTTCTTGTTCTCTCTGCTGGGCATCTCTCAGTTCCCAGCCCAAAGCCATCCACATCCTTAAGTTCGCCGATGCATGTTTCTATAATCTCATCTGCTATTAAATCCCATCCAGTGAGTTTTTCATCTCAGACATTGTCATCTTCATCTCTACAAGTTCAATTTTGGCCCTAGCTGGTTTGGCTCAGTGGATAGAGTGTCGGCCTGTGGACTGAATGGTCCCAGTTTCGATTCCAACCAAGGGCACATGCCCAGGTTGCGGGCTAGGTCCCCAGTGGGGGGCGTGCAGGAGGCAGCCAGTCAATGATTCTTTCTCATCATTGATGTTTCTATCTCTCTCTCCCTCTCCCTTCCTCTCTGAAATCAATAAAAACATATAAAAAAATAAAAGTTCAATTTTGGTATGTTTAATATCTTCTTCCATATAGCTGTGTAACATCTGAACATATGACTGACCATCGTACCAACTGTTTTAATATCTTTGTCTGCTAATTCTAACATTTGTGTCAATTGTTGGGCAATTTTAACTGATTGCTTTTTTACTCTTCAGGGGTTCTATTTTTTCACTTCTTGGCATGCCTGGTAATTTTTGAATGTATGCTAGACATTGTAAATTTTCCTTGTTGGGTGCAAGCTTTTTTTTATTTCTATACATTTTTATTGAGCTTACTCTGTGACATTTAGGTTAGTTGGGAGCAGTTTGATCCCTTTGGGTCTTGCTTTTGAGGTTTTTTTTAAGGTGGGACCAGAGCCATGCTCAGTCTACACTTGTATTTCATTACTAAAGCAAACCCTTCTGGGTTCTCTGGGCACTGTTACCCTCATCCTTTCAGGTGGTTCTTTAGCCTTGGGAAGTGTCAGCTCACACCCTTTGAGGTGGTTCTTTAGCCTTGGGAAGTGTCAGCTCACACCCTTTGAGGTGGTTCTTTAGCCTTGGGAAGTATCAGCTCACACTTGTGCCGATCAGTCCTCAGCCAACTGCGTGAAGGGAACACCCCATACATCCCCGGAGCTCTCTCTGTGGGACTTTCCTCTCCGGCGCTCTGTCCTACACACTCTGGCTGCCTTGGTCTCTCTGGACTTTCAGCTTTGTCTCTTCAGCTCAGGGAGTTCACCAGGCTCTGTCTGGCATCTCCAACCTGCGCTGTGTCCTGAAAACTTTCAAGAACTGGAGCAATTGTAGGGCTTGTCTGTTCTGTTTCAAGTCTCAGATAACCCAGCAGACACTCTCTTCACTGCCCAATATTCGGTGTTTGGAAAGGATGACTTTCTGAATTCACCTGCCTTTTGGTTGGTTTGGGTGAGAGGGTAAATCTTCCTGTCACTCTGTTTTGGCCAGTTCTGTTTTGGTAAGTTCTGTGCTGCCAAGCTGACTCTCGTGCTGTAGACAGCGCTGAAGCATCACACCTGGGATGACAACCAGTCCTAGGGGTTTGGGGGAGGCACTGGAGGAGAAGGTCAGAGGCGGGGAGGCTCTTGCAAAGCTCTAACAACAGGCACTGAGTCCCCGGGGAAGGTAGGCATTTGAGAAACTCTAAAATCTTAGTGTGGAAAGTACCTCAAATAAAATGCAAAGGTCCACGCTTGCCTAATAGAAACACCTTGCAAAGTAACACATTAACCATTTGCAGCATTTCGTGTGTCCCTGACAGCACACATTGAAGGCTGGAACCATGTTTTCCACGATGCCTCCCAAACAGTAGGAGCCTAGCCCTCCGAACTGGGGGTTGTGGGTCTCAGAAGCATCCACAAGGCCCTGGGAGTCTGTGGACTCAGGTAACCTCAGAGAGCTTCCAAATGGCTGTTCTTGTTTGGCCATTTGAGGGTATTTCCCATGAGAAGTCCTGATGTTTTATTCATGTACGTTTGGAAACTTGGTGAATATCAGAGATTATTTTAGGGTTTTAGAAAGCAAGTCTCCACATGTGCTTATCACAAGGCCTTTGAGTTTTCGAGTCACTTTGGAATGAGGACATTTTTACTCCGGACTACAAAGTGTCAGTTCAGCTGGGAGCTTTACAGTGGAGCACTGTGTTCCCCAAGTTACTGGTGTGCTTATTGCAAAGGTAATATATTTAGGATGGTCAGGTGTGGAAGGAAAAAGCGCAAAGCATAGGTGAGTCATCTTAGTCTTGAAAAAATGTGCCATTTCCATTTTGAAAGACTTGGGCTTAAATCGATCTATGAAAACGTGGTGTGGGGGATGTTTGTTGGAGGAACAGAGATGAGAGAATATTAGCAAGTTAGTGTTGGAGAAAGGCTGTGGAAACCTCTGGGCATCCATTGCCTTGGGGGAGCAGTTCTAGTCCTAAAAGTCTCTATGGCTAGGAATGCGGGCAGCGGAGAGGCGGGCATCAGCAGTCCAGGGCCGTGCCAGCTTCCTCTCAGGCCAGGAGCCTGCGCCAAAGCTCTGTTCCCCGTGAATTCCTGTAGGTTCCAGAATGACTTGCAGACCGTCCCCCAAGATCCTTACTGATAACTGCATCAGGGGACCTCCAGGGAAATAGAAACCCCCCCCACACAAGCCCTTACCAACAACCAAACGTCATCTTCCCAAAGCTTATGGTCAGGAAAGAGGACCTGCTATTTCTCACACATCTGAATCTGGTATAGCTGCTGCGTAACTGTTTTTATTGTGAACAAGATGGCAGGAGAGGGGAATCGGAACAATAGAGGACCTGAGTAAACCAGTGAACCAGTGGAGAAGGAGACCAGAGGTCACGTGGTGTGGTTGCTGATGAAGCCGTGGCCCTGTGTTGGCTGCTCTCAGCACAGCCACAGAACGGTGACCACCTGGGCTGCTTTCTCAGCTGGTGTGGCAAACTGGCCCCTTTGAATTGGCATGATATCAACTCCCTTCTCGTCCTTGCCAGTGCCCTTGAACGCACCATGTGGGAGGCTGGCATGATAGGTCGTGATAGCTACGGTGCTGGTTGCTTCAGGGGCCTTTCTCATTCCACCCCACTCCTTGTAGTCTTGGTGGGGAGTCGGTCAGGGTCCTCTGTCCTGCCACAGGAACGGGTATGGGACCCAGGCTGGCCAGTGAGGAACCCTTTCCCATGGAGAGAGTGAGGTGAGGATGGGCTCATGACCTGAGCAGGACCATTCGGAGTCTTCCCTGGATGGGGATGTGGCTGTTGAGGGGGGTCGGGGAGGATGTAAGTCAAGAGGCTGCCCGACTACAGTCGAGGGAAGGAGGAGGCCACCAGGGAAATGGAAACAGTGGAATCAGAACCTGTTTTGATAATTTTGTTAAATACCTGATGAGGTTGGTATAATGACAGGTGGAGATTTTAGGGATTTATGGTATTTTTTATCGCTTCCTAATTGCAGACACTTATTTTTTATACAAGTGTGTGATCACATGGACTCAAGCTATCAGTCAGTTCTTTCCCAGTCCTCCTGTCAAGATGACTAATGATCCACATCAGAACAGTACCAGCTGGCCGACTGTCAGCTCCGCCAGGGAAAGGGTGGGCAGCTGTGCTTTCTCTTCCAGGTATTGGATTTCTCTGGAAAATTGTCTCCAAACATCCACTGTACATGGGTAGTTCGAATGAGAAGCACTCCTCTTAAATAATTGCCAAAATTTAATGGGAATTGGCTATCCTCCCAGTGGTTGGCTGTTCTTCATGAATTGTGTGAGGTGTGAGGGAATAGACATCCATCATTCTGAGGGGCTGGGGTTTAAATCATCCCCTAAAAGCAGGTTTGGCCAAATTGGTGACTGAGCAGGGCCATGAGGGAGATGGTTCACAGTCTGGGCTCAGTTTTGAGTTTGTAGGGACACAGTGACACGGGCTGGGGTTTGATGCTCCAGAGAAAGTTAGGTGTCATTTGAAAGGTGGTGTGTTACCGGAGAAAAGATGTATTTCTCTCTTCAGGCCCATCAGGAGCCATGAACTTTGCTCTGTCCCTCAGATCGGAATCTCTCTCAGCTGAGTGCTCCCGTGGGAACTCTTTGGGGTACAGTCCAACCTGTTGTCTAGAAATAGTTGTTATGAATGAGAAAGGTAAATCATTCACACACACACACACACACACACACACACACACACACACACACACCCTGGGAGCATTCTAATTGATGGCAACATGGAGACGATGTCAAAGTTGAGTAGCTGCAACACAGTATGTCCTACAAACCCTAAAATAATTATTATCTGCTTCTTTATTGAAAAGGTTAGCCAGCCCTGTACTAAGTGCTTTTTATGACATCTTCCTAATGGAATTAGCAATACTCAGGACATTATTTTGAGCCTCCTACCCCCCCCCTTATCTAATGGACCTTACCACCTCCCCCAAAACTTCACCACTCATCGTTTACGCCTTTTATTTTTATTTATTTATTTATTTTTTTATTTTTTTTTTTTCGTTTACGCCTTTTAGACAGTCAGACGTATGTATCTCTACACCTTTACTCCTGCAGAGCCAGGAGTTTCACGGGGCCCAGAGTGACAAACACTGGTCCAGACCACGGTGGCTGAGCTCAGAGCTGGAGACCTGAGTGCTAGACAGGCTGTATCCAGTGTCTCTGGAAACTGCAGAAATAGGAGGAGGAGACCAGAGGCAGAGCCCCAGGAGGTGCCGAAGGTGACCTAGGCCCTGACGTGCCCTTGTCACTCTGGGCCCCATGAAACTCCTGGCTCTCCAGGATATCGGAGCGCCTCCAAACACGCAAGAATTCATCCAGACCAGTGCGATGTGGGCCACCTGGAGCCCCTTCCCGCTGCCTTTGGCTCTTATGTCAGAGACAGAGAATGTCTACGTGTCAGGGTTCTGCGTGAGAGAAACACTTAAGGGGGAATCTGATGTCTATTTTTTGCTCCCATGGAATTGGTAGTGGGAAGAATTGACCAAAACAAACAATAGGAACTATAATGTGTGGGCATTTTGGGGGGGGGGATGACTGTACTTTATTTCATGGCAAATGAGCTAGTTGCCTTGTTCACCTTTTGAATGGATTTCCTTTTAGTTTCTCAGGACAAAACAACAGCTAGTTTTTGGCTCTCTAACTCTGGGGCAAAGCAGGAGTTGGGCACACGAGGGCCCTCAGGCTAAATCCAATAGCCGCCTGGTTTGTGGTGCCTCCGTGGGGTTGCCTGTCTCGGTGCCATGGTGCTCCCTCTCCACATTGCCGACCCACCGGTCCCTGAGGGCCGCTCTGTGCTGCTCCCAGGCAGAGCGGGGAAAAGAGGCCCTTCCTCTGGCTCTAAGAGTCACAGCAAACGCCTCCATGGCCTTTCTCTGGCTGGGCATCCTTCTGAGCACTTCCCATGCACAAACTCGCCGATTTCACCATTTCAAAGACTCTTCCCTCCCACTGCCCACATTTAACACCTTGACTTGGATGCACCTGGCAGTCCATGACCTGCTGGTATGACATCAGCCTCCACCTGCCTGCAGCCGTGAGGAGGGTGCACCGTGATCCCTCTAAGGACGAGGCACAGGGTACTTTGGCAGCATCTGGTTTGGGATGGAGCCCAGAGCCCAAGCTCTTCCTGGCTGCACTTTCTGCCACATCCTGTCACCTGGACACTGAGCCACATTATGACCACCCGGCCTCGTGTGCATCGCCTTCGCAGCCCAGAGGTCTCGGAGCACACACCACAATCATGCTTCCATCCTCAGTGCTGCAGCGTTCCCTCGAACGTCAGCTCACGCAGTTACACACTCAGAGGGCCACCAAGTCACCTGCCCCACAAACATCTGACTCGTAACCTTAATTTGGACTCTTCTGGAGAGCTTGCCTACAAGCTAAGAGCTCCTAGCTGCAAGGAAAGGGCCCCTTGACCGCAGTGACTTCACAAGTGTCCAGAAATCCAGGGCAGGGAGGGGTCCTATCTCAGCTAAATTCACTGGCTTAGTGATGCGTCCAGGGACCCAGCCTCAGCCACCTTTAGGGTGGTAGCGCTCCCCTCGCGGGGGATGTCACACTATGTCACCCTCACAGTTATGTCCAGAAGAGAACTAGTATCTCTTCTTGTCCCTTTTTATTTGGACCTCAAATCAAACCAGACCAAACAAAACCCCAGCAAAAACCAAAAACCAAATATTCCTCCCCGTTTTCCCTAAGGTCCCCCAGAATGTCCCATTGGCCAAATTTGGGTCACATGTTTGGGCCATAACTGCAAGGCAGGCTGGGAAGGTGGGTGCCTGACTGATCCATCTGGATGGTGGGAGCGGGGCAGCTGGGGGAAGGGCTACGCCAGTGTCTCTGGTCCGTCATAAACACACACAGCTTTGTTGCTTGATGGATATTTAGTGATGCCCAAGCTGGTTTAATTAAGCTCATCATTCACAGTCTGAGCAGGCAGGGAGGAGGCTGTATCTTTTAGGGAGCTCTATCCTTCATGTGTGTCATTTTTCTAGAACATTTGTTATGTAGACCCTCTCATCCTCTGATAACTCTGTATCAGTCATTGTGAGTGAAGAAGCTGCTCTCTGATTGGCCAGTCACACCAAAGAAATCCTGCCCCTCGGACAGCCTCGTGCAGCCCGGCCCATCCTCACACAGGCCTAACGGCTGCTTTTGAAGCCTCTCCATTTTCCCTCTTCTCTTTCCTTTTCTGACAGAGCAGAGAAAAAATGGGCAAAACTGAAATGTGAGTAATTCCCCGACATTTTTGCTCTGGGCGGAGTGGTGGATGTGACACGGAGACTCGAGGTGTCAGAGCCTTTTGGACGTATCCTTGAGCATTTGTGTAAAACGCGTCCATTGTTTTGTGATGCTCAGATCCCATCATCACGTGACTAGAACCATTCGGTGGCAAGGCAGAAGTTCGGAAATAGTTTAATTTTTTAAAATGAGTTTATTAACAATGCTTCATTACTTTATAATCTTTAACTTTTTTCCATTTTAATTTCAATCTTGTTCCAGTTGCAGTTGAGATGAAATATTATGTTAGTTTCAGGTGTACAACACAGCGGTTAGACATCATTGCTTCACAAAGCAACCCTCTTGATGAGTTTAGCTCCCCCTCCCCCCCGGCACCCTCACAGCTATCACAATGTCACTCACCGTGTTCCCTGGGATGCATGCTGCGTCCTCGGGACTGTCTTTAGCTGCCAGTGTGCGCCTCCTATGCCTCCACCTTCCCACCCAGCCCCCAGCGCACCTTCGTCTGACGATGGAGGAAGCTGAGGCCCAGAGACTTGTTGAAGGTCCCAGGTAGTTACTGGCAGGAGGTGATCAACTTGACCAAAGCCACTACCTGCCCCGCCTGCTGAGCGTTCAGCAAAGCGTTGGCTTGTGTGGATTTGTTTGCTTCTCTCTCTTTTCCTTTTGTATTTTATCAGGAGATTCACTGGAGAAGCAGAAACACTAGGACCCAGATCATGTTTGCTTACGAATAAGAGTGGCAGCAGCCTCCTTACCAGTGAAACTCCTGCGTCTGACCTTTCGGGTGCACTGGCCAGGATGCACGAAGCTCTGGATGGGCCGTGCACTCACCTTGGTTACCTGTGAGCCCTTATGCTGGGCCACATTATAAAGGGGTGTGTGCCGACTGTTGTGTCGAGAGAATGTGTCGGATAAAAGATTTCTGACAAAAAGCACTCGAGTGGTCTTCAGACAGTTGATGTTCAAATATGGACTGTCTGCTTAGGATCATAAATATTTACAAGGCTGACATTTGGTTATATTTTTTACTAAAATAGAAAAAAAAACATGTTAGCTGCCATTTAAGTTTCTGGAGAGGAATTTGCTTTTTGGAGATAAATGTTTGTGGTGGCCCTTTGCATTGATGGTCTCACTGGTAAGCTTTAGGAAACTTTCATTTTGAGGCAGACACAAATGCCATCCACATCTGGGGAAAATGTGCTGGTGCACGTTCCTCAAAGTTTAGCTGAACATCGGATTCCTTCTCGGAGCCCCTGCAGCACTGGTGCTCTGTCCATTTACTACAGACATGTACCGAGCCCCGTCTGTGGGCCAGACCCCGTGCTGTGGGCCAGTCCCAAGCTCAAATCATGGCCTCGGCATCCGACATGGTGTTGACCGTGCCCCATTCCGTTCCTTATCAGTCACTAAAGGAGCGAAAGCCATTTCCCTCTGGTCATAACTTCACTAGCAGCATATACTTCAGACGGGTGAGATGGAGTTTTCACTGTCATCATGGGGGCATTATTGAATGCTTACTGCATACCAAGCACTTTCACCCATCTGCTCGGTAACTCTGGTAAGACAGCACTGCTGGTTACATTCCCATTTTTCAGGTCAGGATCAGAGGCGTAAAGTGGTTACACAGAAGTCACAGAGCTAGAAAGGGGTTGGGGGGTTGGGGGGAGAGGGGGATGCTGACTCGAAGTCCAGGTGGTCTGACTTCCAAGCTCAGTCACCAGCTGCTGTACTAACCACTTCCATTTAACCGCTGTGGTGCCTGCACTCATCAGAGCTGGTCTCATACGTGTTTGGTGAATGACTCTAACATACTGGAGGTGGGGGCCCACGTCTGGTTGGGTTCTGTATTTCTATATGATTGGGGAAAGTTTGCTGAATGTATATTCACATCCCCCATTTAATCCATCTCAGATCCATGCAAGGCCCTGTGCAGGCAGCCTGCTTGGTTGTAACTGGGCGTTGGGGAAATTCCTGGGCTCACAATAGTTTTGTTTGTAACACGCTGAAAAGAGATTTCTCTCCTTACGTATCAGCAAAGACAAGAGGTTAGTCCCATTTGCCACCGCAGCCTAAAGTAAAGTGGCCTTGGCAGCCAGCACTTCTCTGTCCACCCACGGAAGAAGAGGTCACAGTGTCCACTGAACACCCCTCGGGGAGGAGGAGATCGACTCCCTGCCTCTGACTTGTTTTCCCAAGTGATGTCAGAAAGCTGTTCACTCTCCTGTTCATCCATGGACTTGTGGCTCAGACACACTCATCCGACCACCAGACTCAACACACACGTCTGGCCTGTGTGCCTGACCCTAGGCTGGACATTGGGGATCCAAAGACAGGTTCTCCCCAGCCAAGTCCCCGTCCAGTGAAGGAGACCGTACGTAAACGGGTACAAGCTGCCAGGGTGGAATTGCCTCAGGCCTATCCTTTATCGTATTTCAGTCTGACCAACAGAAGTCCTGATCGAATATTCTGAATCTGACCACCTCTGCTCCAAGTCCTCTAAAGCCTCTCCATTTCTCTGGTTGCAAAAGCCGACATCCACAACATGGTCAACGAGGCACCACAGCCTGGGCCCCGGTCTCCCTGAGCACTGCATCTTGCTGACTCTGCTCCGGCCAAATGAGTCTCCTGCTCTGGGCCTTGTCCCTGTCGTTCCACAGCCTGGAGTGTCCGTCCCACACAAGGAACTCCCTGTCTTCCCCACCTTTGTGCTCAGCTGTCAGCTGCTCAATTGTAAAAATAACAATACTGTACATTTGGGGTGTGGCATAGTAGAAAAGCACTAGGTTTTGAAGTCAAAATCCAAGGTTAAATTATGGCTTCATGTCTATGACCTTGACCAAATGACCTTCACTTTTCTGAGCCCAGGTTGTCGTAGGTACAAGCAATGGATTTGTTGTGTGAAAAGGCCCTCACATAGGCACTCAAACATTATGCGTGAAATTGGACTCCGGAGGTTATAATTCAGGCAGACATGTAAGAATGTTTTGTAAATATAAAAGGAAGCTAAATCTAGAAAATATTAGTCAAAATGACAGAGTGCAAAGATTCCAGAAAGAGATGACAGTGACGGGAGAGCACCATTTCGTTTTTCTAATGTAATTGATGGCGTTGGTGTTCATTACTACAACACCGATTCACTTGGGATTGAGAAGGGAGGCCATATGCCTTGCTGTGGGAACAGGGTCATAATTCATTCCTGTTAAATAAAGTCATTAGGATGACATATTGCCAACATAAGGAACAAAATCACATTATTCTAGAAAAATAAGTTGTTCATGAGCGAGCTTCTGTTGGTAGGAATTCTTGAGTAATTATGATATTGTGGCTCATTTTTTATTCCAAACCCATCACCAGACATTGGGTGAAGGAAGCAGGAAGGGGAAAGGTTGTGTGCAGGGAGAAATGACAGGAGCACGTGTCCTAACTCACCTGCCACTGATGATCTCTTTGTTGGCCAACATGTCCTTCTCTTTGGCTGACCAGTATCCAAACTCCTGTCCCTGTTTGAGGAACCCTGACCTTCCCTGGCTTGGGAGGAGGCAGGCCTGCCGGGAGAGGATGACAGAGCCATGTCCTCCCTCCTGGAGACCCAGTGACAGAGGATAGCCTCTGGCTTCATCTGCTCCCCAGGGCGGGATCAAGGCCAGGTCATGACTAAATGGGGCTTGGGAAGGTTTTGTGGGTACTCGGGTGGGCAGGACGTCTGTGTTTACATGGACGTGTGAAGTAGCATGTTGAATTCAGACAAGTACATTGATTTTTGAATCTGACTTTGCAAGGGAATGAACGAGAGTATTTCAGCATAAAATGAGGGAGATAATGCAAATGAAGTGCTTTGCAAATTGTAAAGAACTAGAAAGATGTCAGCTCTTTTAAATTTGCTACCTTCCAGGATTGTTTACAGATGAAATGAGACCATCTATACCCGAAGTTGCTCTGTGCATGATGCCGAGTGCAGGCAAACGGGTGAGATAATGAACGGGAAGCTTCATTACCTTGTGGCAGGGAGCCAATGGGTGCCGCTGCTTGGAAGAGCAATTTGTCAGCCTTTAGGGAAACGGAATATGCACACCCTCTAGACACAGCCATCTACTTCAGATGGAATCTCTCGCCGACAGGAAGAGGCTGTACAGGAGGTTTAACACAGTGTTGTTTGTAATAACAAGGGCTGGAAATAAGCTAAGTAGACCCCGGGAGGGGAATGGATAAAGTGGTACCCGTGTAAAATGGAGTATCACACAGTAAAAATGATCATCTGCTTGTATCAAGTCCAACAGACAAAAAAAACACCAAAAACCAACAACACGTACACACGCGCGCACACACACACACAAAGGACATTGGAACTGTCATCCAACAAATGGATGATGATCACATAAAAAGATTGTCAAGTTCACTGGTCATAAGGGAATTCAAATCAAAGGCATATTTTAAAGCTACAGCATGGCACAAGTTTAATTCTGATGTTGTCAGGACCTTGGGGTCGGAGTCCCTAGAACACAAAACGTGCTGGTGGGAGAGCCAATGCCACAGCCATGTTGGACCACCGTTTGGCATTCTCCAGCGAGGCTGCAGGTGTGTGTACCCATGACCTGGCATTCCCCTTTGTGGCCGAGACACTCCTGCACGCACGCGTAGGATTGTTCATACCAGCTTTGTAGTAGGAAAAAACCGCCACCGCCCCGAGGACAGGTAGTGGGTCCGTGATGGTGCGCAGTTGTGCGAGTGTACACACAATGGTCACAGCATCTGCAGGAATGACTCATACGTAAGGTTGCATTTTAAAAAGTTGCATAAGAATACCTATGATTTCACTTATGTAACATTTAAAAGCAGGTGAAACTAGACAGTGTATTATTTAGGCGTATCTGACATATATGGTAAAACCAATAAAGCAAGGTAAGAAAATAAGCAACAATCTGGAATGCAGCTCCCCATGGGAGCAGGGAGGTGGTGGGTCAGATGGGGCACCTGAGGTTTCGATGGTTACGGCGACCTCACTGCAGGTGCAATTTTATTGTCAACCTCAGTACTCAGTACAGTGTGTGTGCGCGTGCCTGCGCACGCACGCACACACATCGATGCATCTTAAATAAGATTAAATTTAAAAGTAATAAGTTAAATGAGATACCCAGCACAATCCTGCTTGCGGGAAGAAATAGCCCATCCCAGCAAGATATTGTCAAGATGCTTCTAGATGTAAATAAAGCCCTATGATGCCGAAACCGGTTTGGCTCAGTGGATAGAGCGTCGGCCTGCGGACTGAAAGGTCCCAGGTTCGATTCCGGTCAGGGGCATGTACCTTGGTTGCGGGCACATCCCCAGTAGGGGTTGTACAAGAGGCAGCTGATCGATGTTTCTCTATCATCGATGTTTCTAGCTCTCTATCCCTCTCTCTTCCTCTCTGTAAAAAATCAATAAAATATATTAAAAAAAAAATAAAGCCCTATGGGGCAGCTGTATGTTGGATATATGAGCGTGTGTACTTAGTGGAATGGGAATGGGATTAGGGATTGGTGAAGGGGACAGAATTAATACGTTTTGTAGTGTCGCAGGCACAGAATGGAGCTGTTTGTGGGTCACGATGCCAGTGGACCTGCCACCCACCACCTGAAGTGGTTGGATTAACCACATCCCTGTGTTTTTACGCATCTGAAGTCCCCAGAGGGAAATACTGTTCTGCAAACTGGAATACATAATCAAAACCAAACGGTACTTCTTAAAACATGTTTTTCTTATTGGTGGGTTAAGGCCCATATCATCAATATAAAGTAGAAAAGACACATCTACAGTCATTATTGGAGAATTGCTGTCCGTGTCCCAGGCTGAAGGGGTGAACTCCCACTGGCTGCTCCCATTGACCCCACCACCAGGGCTCAGTCAGGACCCTTCCCACCCAGGCCAGTCTTCAAGCTGGAAGGAAAGTGCAGAAAGGAGGCGTGGGAGTTGTTCACCAGCCTCCAGAGGGACCAGCTCGGCAGAGAAGTCAGAGCCGCCAGGCAAGCCTGGGAAGCAGCCAGCAGGTCCTGCGACGGGGGTGGGGGATGGGGCAGGCTGGGGGGAGTCTGTGCAGGTCTCTCTCTGTGTCTGAGGTGATCTGGGCAGCAGGTTGGCATTTGGGAAAAAGAGGGAGACACAGTTTGGGTGGAGAATGAGGGTGAGTGGGAACCCACTGGCCTTTCTGGGCCTGTTTTCACCTTGTGTAACCTTGGCGACCCTCGGAACGTGACAGCTGCCCCTTCACTTCCACTGTGAAGGTCTTGGGCAGCGTGCTCCTCTGGCCAGGTCTCTGCTGGACCCAGAAGCGTGGTCCCTGCTTGGCTGCTGACTCCGTCGATGAGCCACCGTCTGAGACAGAGCCCTGTGTGGGTTGCAATAAAACACAGCACTCGGTCGCCACGCTGCTAAGGACTCGCTTGGCTCTCTGCAGGGCATTCCAAACGGCTTCCCACAGCCAGCGGTCGATACCCCAGTGGGTCCCTACTCCGTGAACGGAGGACCCACTGCTGGGACGGACACGCGCAGACGCCACCTGTGGGGCTGTCACCGGGTGTAATGATGCTGAGGCTTATTAGCTGTTGCAGCAGGCAAGGTCTTCTGGGAGTTCTCGTCTATAATTGGCTTTTACTGTTGTGGGTTCTGAGTGTCAGAAATAATGAGGTGACATTTGGATCTGACACAGCATCATTAGAGGACTGGTAATGCAGATTATCAACACGTTCATTTAAGGGAGAATAATAAATCAAGTGGAGAAACACTTGAGTAGTGAGGGCCGTGTCCAAATACTAGTATATGCTCCTTCGGTACACGAATGGCAGCAATTAATTCATGGTGCTGCCCCCCGGGGCTCGTGGGCCCCCTGCTAAAATAACGCCTCAGGCCCCTGGAAAACACCTTGTTGGGTCTCTACTGAGAAGCCGAAGACGGACTGCCACGTGCAGGGCTGGGTGGGGTGCCGATTGGTCCATCGGGACCGGGAGGTGGGGCATGTGATAGCTCAGCCTTCCCAACAGCTTTGTATGCTGCTACACGATCCCAGCAATACCACGGTGTTTGGAAAAATCACTTACCGTTTATAACCGTCGTTAAATTGCGGTGAGTTATGAGTGAGCAGCATTTCCCCCTAGGAACACTGCAGGCTGCGTACTTACCACTCAGCAAACCAGTGCGGAGGCTGGTCTCTGGCTCCACAGTCCTTTCTCTAGGGCTGGGCATTTATGAGAGCTCGCACAGCTTTGCTCATTATGAAATTCATAATTTCCAGTACCGTGGTCCATGGGTGCAATGTTTGTGGGTTGCCTGAGAGTTGGAATGGGGCCCAGATCTAGTCGTTTCAAACAGTGCATCTTTTACCCCCACCCCCAGCCCAAGATAGTGTATCTAGTATCCAAGACGGCCAGGTGTCATGCTTTCATTGAGGGTGGGATGTCTGTTATGCCATCCCTGCCTGTCCCATCGGCCTCTGTCTACCCCAGTTCATCTCTTTTTGTCTCCATCTTTGTCTTTGCCCACTTTCTCCTAAACTCTTCTTACCTTAATTATTTTATTTTAAAGGATAATATACATATAGAAAAGAGCCCACATCATAAGAGCTCAGCTGAGGGGATTCTCATCGACTCTCACCAGCTCCCTACGTCCCCTGAAGTTCCCCCTGCCTGTCCCTGGGCAGCCCTGCCCCTGCTTACGACAGCGACAGCGTAGATGTGTCTGCAGTCCCAGTGCCAAGGCCTGAGGCCAGGAGCAGGAGAGGGGGCGGCAGGAGAGCATTGCCGTCCCAGCTCTGCAGTCAGGCAGCCGGAGGGGAAGCCAACCTTCCTCCTCTTCTTTGTTCTGTCCGAGCCCTCAGTGGAGTCAGGAAACCCACCATGTTGAGGGGAATCGCCTGCTTCGCTCAGCCTACCAATCAAATCCCTAACCCCTTCTGGAAACGTGCCCCCCCCCACATACACACACACACACACACACACACACAGACACACACACATACACACACACATACACACACACACACACACACACACACACACACACACGATGTTCAGTCAGGCATCTGGGCATCCATGGCCCAGTCAGGTTGACACATGAAACGAGCCATCAGAGGCTCTTTATAAGGTGGGAGTGCGGGAGAGAAAACCCCGAGGGTGATGCAAGGCTGGGGGATGTTCCTACCCTGGGCTTGATGGGCAGCTGCTAGGGCCCAGGAGGATGAGCCAACCTGGAGGTGAGAGCCTTCTACTAGGTGTGCCGGTTAATAATGCAGATTTTGTAATCAAAGAAACACGGTAATTTCAAGAGAAACATCAAAAGTGCATTACTCAAAGTAATGTCCATCGCTAGCTGCACATTTCCCCCATCTTTCAGGTAATTTATGGATACCATCCCAATAGAACTTTTCTTGTTTGGAGGCAGACCGTTCAGAGACCCAATTTTCCACTTCTTCGTATGTTTTGAAGTGCTGCTCAGAAAGTGCGTGTGCCATCGATCAGAACAAGTTGTAATCTGAAGGAGCAAGGTCTGGTGAATACAGCGGGTGGGTTAATACTTCCCAGGCAAGATCTTTTAACGTGTCTTTAACTGGTTTTAAAGTGTGTGATGGTGCGTCATCATGAAGCAAAATTACTTTGCCGTGTCTTCTGGCACATTCTGGTTGTTTCACAATCAAAGCGTGGTTCAAGTTGATTTTTTGTTGTCGGTAGGAATCAGTATTAATGGTGGTTTCACCTGGTTGTAGAAGCTCATAATACACCACACCTTCCTGATCCCACCAAACGCAGAGCATTGTCTTCTTTCCGAAGCAATTTGGCCTGGCAGTTGATGTTGATGGTTGACCTGGATCAACCCATGATTTTGTGTGTTTGGGATTCTCAAAATAAATCCACTTTTCATCGCCAATGACAATTCGATGCGAAAAAGACTTTCATGCCGTTGAAGCAACATTTTACTGATAACTTTTCGGATTTTCCATTTGTCTTTCCTTCAGTTGATGTGGCACCCATTTCCCTTCTTTTAAAATTGTTCCCATTTCTTGTAAACAATTGGAAATTGTTTGCTGAGCAACGTTTAATCTTTCTGAAGTTGTTTTTGAGTTTGACACGCATCTTCATCCAATAATGCTTGTAATTTTTGGTCTTCAAATTTTTTCGGTTGACCTGGACATTCTTTGTCTTTCACATCAAAATCATCACTTTTAAAGCGTTTAAACCAGCATTCAGAAGTATCTTGAGATGGAGCATAAGCTTCCCGAAGTATTCAGCAGCACTTTTCTTCAAAATAAAGTAATGAATTAAAACTTCCCCCAATACTTACCTGGCAGGGGAGATACCATGATCACGAAGGTGGTTTTCCCAGGGCGAGGCTTATCCATTGCACTCCGGATGTGCTGACCCCTGCGATTTCCCCAAATGTGGGAAACTCGACTGCATAATTTGTGGTAGTGGGGGACCGCGTTCGCGCTCTCCCCTAAGTAAAAAAAAAAAAAAAAACTTCCCCCAAATGCTTTTTTTGGCACAAAATTCGACATTTTTAAGTGTAAAAATAGCTATGATGTTAACACCTTCAGAAAATTTGACATACGAAGTTTTGAAGCTTGTTGCAATACAACAGAATAGCATACATATCAAATCGGCATATATATCAACATATGTGTAACTCCATCTATTGAAAAAAAATTTGCATTATTAACCGGTACACCTAGTAACAGGCGCTGGCGGAAAAGAGGGGCCATGGTAGAGGGACCCGGCCAAGCCGGCGAGACAGAGACTGGGCCAATGGGACATCACACCCCAGCTTCACTGTCCCTGCCTCCGTGCCCTGGGGGTGCCTCTCAGGTGGAACCAGCGGAGTCCGTGGGTGCTGGCCATGGAGGAGCCTCTAGGATGCAGTGCAGGTTGGAGGAGGATGGAGGGCAAAACTGTAGGGTCAGCAGAAACCATCCAGACCCAAAGCCGAGGTTGGTCTGCGGGGTGAGTGGGGTGAGGAGGAGCCAGCCCAGAGAGTGGGCGGAGGCCCAGGCCCCGAAAAACCAATGAGCTGTGGCTCAGGTCAGAGCAGTTTCTACAGGGTGCGTGCTCGTGCTGAGTCAGCAGGATGTTTCCTTCTTCCCATGGAAGAAGCTGCAAGCGAGGTCTTCTTGGGTGGAGTTAAGAAAATACCACAATCTTATGGCCACACCAGTTGGGTCAAGAGTCAGAACAATCCCAGAACACAGAGGGTCCAAGACCCTCAAAGGACAACCTATGTGACTATATCATGTAATTTACCTCCAACTGGACACAATAATCCATATATTTCAAATGCATATTAATTTAAACTATCTGGATAATTAACTCAAAGTTTCTCCTTAAAGGAGTCTTTTATTTTTGTATAGTAGATCTCATTTATGAGAAATAATTAAATTGATGGATTTTTCAGTTAAATGGCACATTTTCCCCTTTTCTCCTTTTGACAAGTGAACTCAAAAGTGACTTACATAGATGTAGTTTTTTTTTTGCTCATAGGCATTTAAAATACATTTTTCTTGTGGGAACCCAATGAAACATTATGTAATAATTTAATAATTTATACAAAGAGATGTATTGAGGTTTCTGGGGCTGTTAGGAGGTTTTAAATGTGTACTTAAACACTTCTGGGTCATTTCTGTGATTTATTGTGAGGCGGTAATAAATACATATTTAGGTGCCCATTAACAATAGGTTTCCCATAATCTGAAGATTACAGAGTTCTTCAACTTTATGATGCACCCCATTAGCTGGCAGCATAGAGCCATTATGACATTAACATAGATTTGAGCAGTAATAGAAATACACGTACAGGAGGTTAAAGGAGTAAGGTCCACTTCTAATGGCTCCCCGAGCCACTCGGAGCAAGGGAGTGCTCGGTTGGCACATTTATTTGAATAATGGGGTCATAAGATTTTTAAAATACTGATTTCTGAGTGCTATCTTACAGTACCACTTCCTGTAAAATGTCTGAAAATGTAAGCATTCAAAGTAGCCACAGGGAGCTATTCTTTTCCTCTTTGGTTCTGAAGATGCCAGGAGTCTGTGAAACGTGTAGGTTAAGAAAGCCCCTGCTAGAGTGTGTCAGGGACCCTGTCTTCTGCCCTCCGGGGTGGGGGTCTTCTGCAGGAGCTGTGTGGGAATGCACAGCGGGAGAGCAAACTACCCTCTGGTAACTCTCCAAGTTGGCAGTTGGGTCTTGATGATGTTGGTCCTGTTGGCGCTCTTCCCCCAGCTGTTGAGAGGACTCTGATTTCCCAAGTTCTTTGTTGTGGGTGAAGCCACGCAGACACGGAGGCAAGCCCGTGGATAATTGCAGGGTCCCCAGTCCCTGGGCCAAGTCAAAACCCTGTAAAGATGGGAGTTATGGGACCCAAACTTGGCTGGGTCTTGAGCCCACATTCAGTGGTTTAACACAATGGCCAGTGGGTTCAAAAACAGTCCTTGGTGGTGATGATACTGTGTTGTTCTTCCAGAGGCTTGAGGCAATGAACCACACCGACTTCCTCCGGCAGTGGGAGCTCGTGGGCTGCGGTGCTGGGCTTTATGCAGATTAGCGTCATCAGAGGCGTCCTGTACACAAGTGCCGTGCTCACTCGACTGGGCGAGTTGGAAAGGGCACGTGTCTCGTAAACATAACAGGACTCTGAGTATCCAAGTGCATTCTGTCTGGCTGTTTCTAAAAGAGAAACAGTGCTTCCTTGTCAGCTCACTTTATGAGCCGACGACCTTCCATAGCAGCTTCTGTGGGACTCACGATCCACCGGGTATCAGCCCTTCGGTGGCATTTCTCCGTTCTCGTGGGATAGGATTTGCTCTGTGAATCAGGTAGGACAACGACGTTCATATTTCCAGCTTTCTCTTTTATAAAAATCACACAAAAATGTGTTTCAATAGTTTAAACAGACCCAATCTTTTCACTTTATCCTTTGCTCTTTTAGAATTTAGAATCTTCAGAGTGGTATAGTTCCCTCATATGAATTTTCCTAAATTATTTTTAAAAAGTTGAGGACCTAATATAATTTCTGAACCTCACAAAATAAAAATATTGTTGGTATTGCTATAGCAAGATTGAAGGTTTCAATTACTTGAAGAAAATGTTGTCCTTTTAATGAAATACATCATCTCATGCAAAGTTTGATTCCATACTTGCTAGAAAGACACAGAACTCAGGCTTTCCTGTCACATTTCTGATGGATTTTATGACGCTCATTTCAACTCTGACAGTATTCTAAGAATACATTCAATACTTTCACTAATGATATTAAATTACTGGTTTGTTTTCTCCTGGTTCCAGGCTGCTGGGTTCTCAATGTGATGCTGTTATTCAGGACCTGATAGGCACCTGTGGGGAGCGGAGTCCGCCTGCCCCTCCTCTAGTCTCTCCCAGGTAGCAGTCTGCCTAGCAGCTGGATTTGTGCCCCTTGGGTCTCTGGCTTATTAAACTAAGGGTGGATTCTGGACCCAGGCTGGACCAATTAGATTTGTTCTCTTGAGAAAACATGGAGAACCAGAAGCTGGGCATGGAGAGCGGTTGTGTAGCAGAGATGATGCCTGGCCTTCGTCCCTGGTTCTGGGAGGGAGCTTTAACCCCAGAGCATCCCAAGTGGCAGGAGTGTGTCTGCTGTTCATGGTGGTCCACTGGACTACACCCGCGTTTATGCTCCAATGGCTCCAGGGGGCGCTGGTCACACCAGAAGCACCGACCATGTGGTTAGAGGGTTGGGCTTTGAGTTGGGTGGCACATCCCATGTCTGGGGCTGGAGACGAAGTCCAGTGATTCACTCAGTCTTGTCTACAAAACAAAACTCGGGCAAGAACTCTGGACACCTAGGCTTGGCTGAGCTCTGGTTGGTGAGCACAGATGTTGGGAGGGGGGTGTGCCCTGACCTCATGGGGGAGGACGCAGAAGCTCTGTCTTTGAGACATCCCGACCTCACCTCTGCTAGTATGTCTTCTCCTTTGCTTCGTCCTCTACAAGAAAACACAATGGTAAGTCCACGCTTTCCTGAGTTCTGTGTCTTTCTAGCTAATTATGGAATCTCAGGGGTTCATGTGAACCTTCTGAATTTGTAGCCAATTGGTCAGAAGAGCAGGTGGCCTGGACCCCGATCTGGTGACTTGTGTCTGAAGTGAGAGTCTTGTTGGGGACTGAGCCCTTAACCTGCGGAGTCTGTGCTAACTCCAGACGGTTATGTCAGAGCTTCATGGCAGCATTGCAGAGCCACGTCATGTTAATGGTAGAGATTTCAAGCAAAAACCTCAGGCTCCTCAGCCATTACAACTGCTTCCGAGAGTGTCCTTCCAAGAGTTTCCTTTCACCCTCCCCCCGCTCCCATCTAGCTAGAGCAGGTCTGTTCCTGGCAAAACAAAGAGACTTTGGTCATTTGGGCCGAGGAGGAGGCCATCAGGAGCCCATGGTGCCCCTCCCAGCTGGGGTCTTACTCCTGGTTTCCCCAAGTCTGCTCCCCTGGAGGTGGCCAGAGGGAGACCATGGTCCCTGCGGCCCCGTCCCACCCGGCATCCCCACATCTGGTTTAGGCTGCAGCCGGCTCTGTTTCTTCCTCCAGGACAGCCGCCACCACAGCAGATGCTCCTAGGGGACTGGATGAGGAATAGGGGAAGGGGAAAGGGGGGAGGAGAAGTGGGGGGCACCTCCTCCAACTGCAGCCTCCAGAGGCCACCTGGCTGCTTTCGTGCAAGGTCTTCCACTTGACCTGAGTGTTCACATCTTGATGTTTGTTTCAGAAAATGACAATAGAAGAACCTTATTGTCTTTCTTTTTCTTTAATTTCTAAATATTAAATTTAGAATTAAGGGTTTCTAAGGGGAACCAATGATCTATATTTTCAATATACACAAGAATGGACGATACAATGAATATTTAATTGAATATTTTCTGGAATACTTTCTAAAATATTCTGAGTTAACTTTAGGCATAAAAAGGTACAGATGTTTTTTCTCTGTGGCCTCCACTTCCTGCTTTTCTTGGATTCCTTCTGTTATTACCAGGATGTGACTAGTTGGACTGTGAGTATTGTTTTGCTTTCTTTCTTACTTGGGTAAATAAAATAAAAAAGTCTCCCAGTGTTTTCACTAATCTAAGTTCCATGTGGAAAATTTTTAATGTACATGACAGTTTTATTTGAACATATATCAGCCCTAGGAGTCTTTGGGTGTTTCTACAGTTTTTCTGATGAATATTAAAGTTAGAACCATCGCTTCATAGTTTTGTAATTTCCCTAAGTGCATAATTTTGTAATCCTTTCTGTCCCTCATAACTGGCAACACCTCTCTTCAAATAAACAAGAAGGGGAACTGGAGTGTCATGTTAAAGAGTCAGACAGTAGGAAACTGGCATTTTATTCCAGAGCCAAGCGTGGGACGGGAGAGGAGCCCAGGAGATGGAGGTGGAGGGGTGGTTGAAGAGGAAGGAACAGAGCATGCCCACCTGGGGGCTGGGAGGAGGCTCTTACGGGGTGGGGGGAGACAGGAAACGGAAAAGGGGAAAGAATGGGTGTAGGTAGCCTTCAGGCCACCATTACTGTCTCTGAGGCCCTTCCTGGCCTGGCCCTTCTGGGTGTTAAGCACTTAACGCTTATGATGTCAGCCCTTACCCAGCAGATGCACGGTGGTCACTGTGGACGACGTACGCATTTCTGGTGGCGTTTGGAGCCTTGTCTCACAACTCCAATGACAGGTGACCTCCATGCTTTCCCCAGTTACGTCAGGTGGATCATTTGATTTCTGATGCTTCATGTAAAGTGGTTAACCAGGGCTCAGCCATGTGTTTTGTAAACTGTCACCTATAGTCTACAGCCATACCACCCAGAGGTGCCCGACCTCATCTGTAAACCGCATCTCCATCCTTGCCCACCCATCACTCCTGTCCTGTGGCCACAGCCAAGCCTGGCTGACATTCGCACCTGGAGTTCCCGAGAGACAGAGCAATGCCAGTGAAGGGCTCAGTTCAGAGAACTGGAAACAAAATCTGGTACAGCTGAGTCTCAGTTTATACGTCAACAGGCAACAAAATATTGTGTTACAAAATTAACATGTGGTTTGCTAAAAATTAAAACCCAACAGATGAATATAAAATAACTAGTGAAAGACTTACTCCCTCGACCCTCTCTTGTCCAATCTCCTAGCTCCGTGGTCGGCAAACTGTGGCTCGTGAGCCACATGCGGCTCTTTGGCCCCTTGAGTGTGGCTCTTCCACAAAATACCATGGCCTGGGTGAGTCTATTTTGAAGAAGTGGCGTTAGAAGAAGTTTAAAAAATTTGGCTCTCAAAAGAAATTTCAGTCGTTGTCCTGTTGATATTTGGCTCTGTTGACTAATCAGTTTGCCGACCACTGTCCTAGCTAACAGCTCGGTGTACCCTTAGCCAGGCCTGTAAACACATACACACCCCTCCCCCCTACGGCTGTTGTTCTTTTCATTTGGACAGGGACACCTTATCTGTCCACACGTGTTTTACAATTGATCTCTGTTCCTTATTCCCTACTGATTGATATTTTGGTTGTCTCCATTTTTTTTATTGTGCCTCGCCAGCACGGCCAAGGGTGAACCTGAGGGGCCGCGGTGAGGCTTTAGAAAAGACAGATGAGAGAATGAGAGCTGGGTCTCGGTGGGACGCTGCTTCTCTGATGGAGAGACGGCGACACCGCCTGCGAGCCAAGTCTTTATTTCACAGGCAGATTCCACGAGGCAAAGTGAGGGCGCGGTCACGATGTTATCGATGTCCTAATCTACTCCGTTCCCTGCACCTGAACTCTGTCAAGCCCACATCACTCAGCCACGTGGGACCACAGGTTCAAGCTTACAACTACAGCCTTTGGCTATAATTGTGCTGGGAGGGCTTGCACGTGGCTTTGCCATGAGAGGTCCGTGCCCTCTCATTAGTCCGAGGCTTGAACTTGTCCAAACACTGTGGCCGCTCTCCACATTTGATCATTCAATAGACATTTATTAAGCATTTATGAAATGTCAGCCTTTGCTCTAGACCAAGATTCCTGCCCTTGTGGAGTTTCTGGCCGTGGACACTCCCATAGCCCCTTCCTGACCACAGACAGAGGTGAGGTCTGGTCCTGCCCCCAAACCACACTTCTGACTCTAAATAGTCTCCCAATCTGTGAATTTATCTCTGTGGAAAGGGCCATCTCTTTCCCAGAATCCTGGCTTCTGTGAACCCTTGTGAGAGTGATTACATTTTAATCAGAAATGCGGAAAGAATAATTGAAGTCATAATGGAAGAGACCTTTTGTTTGGGAATCACTGATGGGATTTCTCCCTTGAATTTGGCTCCTTCCCTTCCCTGCGGATGTAATTTAAACTGTTCAGAGCCCCGTCTCTCTGAGGCTTCTTTGGCTCGGTAGTGTCTGGGGGCTGACGGGTCTCCTGGGAGATGTGACATCGTTCAAACCTTCCAGGGGAGGGAGGGTGTTAGCAATCAGAGATCAGTTTCAGCCTCTTGGCAGGAAGATTTTGGCTGGCTCTCCCAGCCTGGGCGGTGGCTCTCCCAGCCTGGGCTCTGGGATAAGCTGCTCTGGGAACAGGAGAAGCATCTTTGGGGAAAAATCCCAGGTCAGATTAAAATTCATGCTCTAGGCTGTCAGTCTGTCTGGGCAGATCAGAAACCCTGACCAGATGTGTGTGATCACTTTCTAACTTCCCTCCTGTATACCGTTGCTTTGTCATGTCCTAGCTTTTAACGTTTGGCTCGCAAAAGGGGGACAAGAGAAGAACTAAGAGGGAGAAAACAATCCACTCCCCCCCCCCCTCCCGGAAGTTATTTCATCCAGATGGGGAGGGGCGACGACGGAGGTGCCTGCCTCTCAGTCTGCACCTCTGGGGTCAGAAGCCACAATCAGAGGTCTAAGCACACACCCCCGTCTTTGGAGGAAAGGGTCCCTTTGCCACCCTGGCTCCTGCCAGCTGAGTGCAGGCTTCTTCAGGAACTTGTGTGTCGTGCCTGCCGTGGGACTGGGGAGTGGCAGGTGGGAGCTGCTACCTCTGAAATGCATGGGAATGGCCACAACTGGCCGCCTCAACCTGCTCCTGCTGACATCGTGAATCTTCAGCAGACTCCAGAGCTCCAAAGGCTTCCATCATCCGGATTCCACCAGGGCAGTTGCTGTCCAGGGAGAGACAGATTCTTGGTGCTTCATACTCAGTATTTCTATGATCATCAGACATGGGAATGTGCCAGCTTTACTCTGTTGCAACCAGAGAGTCACATGATCATCCATGTGTCTTGTCCAGAAGCTTCATAGCACCTTCTGTGTTCCAGGCTCATTCATGGAGGCCACAGTTCGGGCTGGAAGAAATGTTCTTGCAGGGAAAACAGACATGTTAAGACCAGGCAGAATGATGTTGTGCCGGGAGCAGTTTCTGTTTACAAAGAAGGGGATGGGGCAGGCTTCCTGGAGGAGGCAGCACTTGCTCTGAGGCTTGAAGGATGAGTGAGAGCTCAGGAGGTGAGGATAGGATAAAGAAGGATATTTGGACACAGATATAAAAGTCAAAGTGCAGGGTGCATTGGGGAGGGCGGATGGCTGGGGGCTGCTGGAATGCAAAGCACGGGGACAGGAAAGACATTCAAGAAGAGGCAGAAATTAGCAAAGACCCACATGTGCTGAGGAGTCCGGGTTTGGTTTTGCAGATGGCAGGGCTGTGACGGGCTCCTGAGAAAAGGGTGGGAGGGCAGTCCCTAGAATGGAGAAAGTGGACCCAGGTGGCGAGGTGGAGAATGGGCTGGAGGTGAGATTTAGAGGGAGGTTTCCAGGTTTGGGCAGCGGTCACAGGTTGAATTGTGTTCCCACAGGTGTGTCGAAGCCCTAACACCTGGTCCCTGTTAATGTGACCTTGACGGGGACTCGGTCTTTGCAGATGTGATCAAGTTATGCTGAGGCCGTTAGGGTGTCCTCATAAGAAGAGGGGACCGTGGACTGGCCGCACGAAGAGGCCCGGCGACAGGATGGAGGCAGGGATTGGAGTTACACAGCTACAAGCCAAGGAGCCCCAAAGATTGTTTTCGCCGCTCCCTTCGTTTCTCAAGCTGACAACCTTCTCCCCTGAAGCCCTTGAGAGAGAATATTCCTGCCCACACCTGGATTTCAAACCCTGGCCTCAGACTGAGAGAGACTATTTTTTGTTGTTTCAAGCCGCCCAGGTTGTCCAAGGAACCAGCACAGCTGCCCGGGGACTGACACAGCCCCCTCAACGCTTCCTGAAACCCACGCGGCTGGGCTCACACCGTCCTCAGAGAAGTGTCCGACCACAGGGAGGGCTCGAAACTCAGACTGGGTCCGAGAAGGCTGCGAGGAGCTCCTACAGGCATGCAAAGCCTCATGGCCGCCCTGCGCCGGCGGTGGAGCCACGATCACCTGCCACAGGAGAGGCCAGGAGAGGGAGCGGCCAGGTGTGAGACAGCCCCGCTCCTGGTGTGCTGAAGAGAACTCCAGTGGAAACGGCAGACGTTGGGGCTCCAGGTGCTGCTGAGACTTCACAGCCCAGCTCTCTGAAAGCTAAATTAGAGTCATCTCACCTGGTGAGGTTGGTGTTGGGATTAAGAGGAAGCTGCTCACATTACCTTCGGCTTTAAGCTGCCTCCTCCTGTCACCACCTGCAGTGACAGGTTAAAAATGAAAGTGAGAAACTCACTCCATAATTAAAGAATGCAAATCAAGCAACAAAGAGATGCCATTGTTCACCTATCACATTGTCCAAAGTTATGAAATGCCATTGGGGATGGGGGAGGGGGGAGTGGCGGTCAGTGTCAGAAGATTGGTGGGAGTAGAGATATTTTCAGCTGCTGAAGAGAACAATCCGGATGTCTATCAACGCGTGTGATCCGTGAGGCTCCCGCACGGGCAGCTCAGCCTGCGTGGTAGGGACCTCCCTTACTTTCCACAGTCCTTGCCTCTGTGCAGTTTTCTTCTCTTAGCTACTGAGCTGGACCTTATTTCTTCACCTCTCCCTGGGCAACGTAGCTACCGTTGGTAAAATTACAACCCCCAAGCGATTGTTTCTTATTAAGTTTTAGGAAGTGACACCATGATGCTGGGTGCCTGAATGTTAGAAGAAGGGTCGTTATGACTAGAGGAGCTAATTAGTCATGCACCAGCAGGGCAAGTAGCGTGGAGAAGGAGCCTCTATGGGGAGAAAATGGCTCACTGTGGTCTTGAAGATGTAATTATAAATGAGATGAGGAGTTTGCATAAAATCCATCCTTATAAAGAGAAATGGAGGGAGTGCGGTGAGAAATGAAAAAAATTTGAAAGGCTTTTGTTGTCTAAATAAAACAGTAAGCTTCATGTCTTACACTTACCAGGTGCTTAAGGGTTTAAATGGATGGATGGACAGGCAAGTGGACAGGTGGACAGGGTGCACAGCTGGATGCTTAGGTGGGTGGTGGGTGGATTTGTGGGTGAGTAAATGAATGGGTGGGCAGATCCTAATGATGCAACATTTACAATGAAAAATGCACTGTGTGTTTCCTGATGGCCATCGTGTGTAGTAGAATTTATCAGACGTCCTGTTTGTGGCCTACAACCTGTGGCAGTGTTACAAACAGTGAAGTTTAGCTGGCTGAAAGTGCATGTGCTCTCTGTCCCAACTATCAATAAGAAAAAAGAACTATCAGTCAATCTTGTTTGGAGAAAGACTGAACTATCTTTCTATTCTCTGTGTAGAAAATAACACAGAGTTATTGTCATGTAAATTGGCAAAAGAAGCAGGAAAGAAAGGAACATGAAGTTGTGCTAAGCAGCTAATTCACAAAAAAGTTGTGTGCTTTTTCTGGATTTTGTGATATCTGTTGAGTTTTAAATTTTTTATGATATATTTTCTCATTCTAAAAATATTCTCACTTTTATGTTTAATTCTGTATTTGATTTTGTACACTTTTCCTTGAAAAGGGGCCCCAAACTGCTTACATTTCAGGCCCCACAAAACTGGATTTCTCCTGATGCATCGCATAAACCAACTCCCTGGTCCCCCTCCCCCAGTTCTTCACACACACCTGACCATGTCCCAGCTCTGGGAAGCCAGCCCCCTGTTCGCTGACTGCCATGCGCCTGAATGTGGCGGAAAAACACGGGGCTGAGGGGATGTTTCTGAGCTCAGAGAGCCCTCTCTGCTCCAGCCCAGGCCGTTTTCTGGTCAGTTCTCCTCCCCACGCTTCCCGATGACCATTTCACACCGCGTCTTCCTCAAGTGCCCAACACCTCCCCTGTCTGCTATCCCGCAGTCTCTCCTCCTGGGCACCAGGCCCATTGCTTCTGAAGATGCAAAGGTCTGAGAGGAGCAGGTGCAGTGGGAGTCCCCCCCACCCCCCCATTTCCCTTGGCCCAGCCTGGAGGTCACGGCAGGTGGGGGTGCTTCCTGGGATCCACCTCTCCGTAAACTACTTGCACCCAAATCTTGCTCCTGGTCTCCTCAGCCTTCACACTGCACCCCAGACCCACTGGGCTCTCCCCAGCACTTCCCCTTCAGGTCCTCCTCGCACCTGTGCTAGCTTCTCCCCTTTTCCGTTCCCACCTTTGCACCACGTCACAGTCAGTTCTACGCTGAGCAGCCAGAGTGATCTTCGTCTCTGAATTGAGCCAATCAAATCATGTGACTTCCCTGCTTAAAATCCTGGATAGGTCCCTATCAAACACAGCACAGCCACTCCCAGGCCTAGACCTGGCTCACGCCCCTCCCTCACTCCAGGTCACTCATGAGTCTGTGCTCTCGAATGTTCCAAACACCTCCTGCCTCAGACCCTCTGCTCCAAACCCGTCACCTCCGCCTTCCTGGGCCGACTCCTTTGCTTCAGTTAAATCTCTGCCCAAGTGTCACCTCCTCACTGGGCCTCCCAAGGGACAGGACGCCAGGTGGGTTCTGCCATGTTGAGGTGACATCACTAACTCGTCCCCCCCGCCCCAGGTGGCCATTCATTGCCCCTTTCCTGGAGTACAGCCCTCAGGATAACAATGCTTTGTGCCTGTTTCTGCTGCTGCCACGAATTTCGTTCTATCCCATCACTTCTCCTTCCTCATAGCCTCTGTGCACAAGGAAGTTCCATCAACTCATGGTTTCCATCCCTGTGGCTCCTGCACTCCTTTCAGGGAGGAGCAAATGCTGGCTGTACACACTGGTTCCTCGCTGCTGCCAACAGTGAAGGAAATGCAGGTTTGCAATGTAAACTGCTTTTGATCAAATTAACCCATAAATTAGGAGGCTGTGACCCTAGCATCAACAGCTTCCGTTGGGAGGCAGAAATATACCCAGGCTTCCTCATTAAAGGAGAAAGCACCTTGAACAGCCACCTCAGGCCAGAGTGAGATTAGCATTTTATAGCAATTGAGTGCATTCTTTCATCTTTTCTGCTGTTACAGACTTTAATGGCATAAACAGAAGGGAAAAACAGTAAAATATGAAAGGGTGAAATCAGCAGACTGCTAATTCTTTAGCAGAATTAAACTCAGATGCCTCCAAGGTATTTCTGGCTGTTTTACAGAAAATAGCTAAATAATTAATTCACTTTATGTATCCTCCTGTGGCCCCAAATGCCAAATCTCTTTAAAGTGTTGTAACATTTGTTTCTGAGTTTCTCGGAAAGTTACCCAGGAAGGGTTTTAGGTGGCAGTGCTCAGAGTCTCTCAGTGTCTTACCTGCCATTTGGAGAACGAGAGATTGCCAGGTGTCTGCAGTAGACCCTGGCCTGCCTCGTGCGGGGAGGAGGGGGGGGGGGAGCAGTTCCCATCACTCAGGAGAAACAGCTGATGACATGCTGGGGCAGGTGTGTTGGTCCATAAAGCAGTGAGCTTCCTGGCCGCCCTGAGATCGGCCCAGACACCCGGCTTCGCCTCCTTGCCATTGTAAATCCCCGAACAGCCGTCGTCCATATGCTCATTATCTAGGACTTTGTAAAAGTGGACCTTTTATTTTATAAAGAAAGTCAACAAGGGTTGAAATAAATTTCCATCAATTCAAATGGGAGATAAGTCATATCTGTTTGTTACAAAGATGCGGAAGTAACAGCAGAGCTTGGAGGGTCAGCACTGAAGTGCCAGTGGGCGGGTTCTCAGGCAGTGGAAGGGGTGGGAGTGGCAATTCCAGGCTCCCCATTGGCCAGGCCCACATGCCTCTCCTGGGTCACCTCCTCCCTGGCCACTCAGTCATCACTGATGGTCGTCACTGCTCGAGCCATGCCAGTCTGCTCGTTTCAAATCTCATGCATCTTCCATTGCTTCCCCATCTTTCTCTCCCTTGATGCTCTTACTCATTCGTCTCCTCCACGGAGCCTGTCCCGGATCTTCTTCTGGAGCTCCCACCCACACTCCTCTCTGTCACTGCATGTCACGGCCGTGGCAGGTGTCCCCTGATGGTAGGTTTGATTTCTATCCGATGCTCAGTAGCCTACAGTTCTTCGTACTTCTGCAGGTGTTAACTAATTATTTATCTTGTCTTCTACCCTAGACCCTGTGCAAGCTAAGGACCTCAGACTTGGTTTTAAATGTTTTTATTGATTTTAAGAGACAGAGGAATGGGGAAGGATAGAGAGATAGAACATTGATCGGCTGCCTCCTGTAGGCCCCCTACTGGGGGTCGGGCCTGCAAGGCTGGCATGTGCCTTGACCTGGAATCAAACTGGTGACCTCTTGGGTCATGGGTTGATGCTCAACCACTGAGCCACCGGCCGGGCAGGACCTCGGAGTTTTTCCTCAGGTCCCTGTGCCTGTGACTGTTCAGCACTCAGCAGAGGTATTGAGATTATGTGTCCTGGGCCAGTCCTCCCACCTGGACTGGAAGCTCCAGGGTGTAAAGGTCTCTCTTCGTGGCCTTCATCCCCAGGCCTTCCTGGGGGCTGCTTCTCGCCTTGCTCAGCATGTGGGCCACGCACAGTGTACCAGGTGCAGGTCACAGGTGCTGCTGGGACAGGTGTGGAGGCAGGAACTGAACACGCAGGGTGGGGCCAATCCGAGAAAGACTTTGCTGAAACGCCCAAGTTAATGAAGACATTGGTTTCATTAATGCAACTAAAAAACTCAACTAACCAAGAATGATTTCACCTTCCCATACATTGAGCTAACCTGTGTCAGAATCCTGGAAAGGAAAGCACCGCCACAGGGATGATCCTACCTGCACAGCAGAGCGAGGGGAGGCTCCCACAGAGAGTTCATCCCCGCCTGTCTGTCCCCAGGCCCGGCTGTGAAAGGCCTCATCTCCTCTATAGATGTGCCAAGTTCCTTCCTCTTGAGCTGTGAGGCTGGGGGGTTGAGGAGGACATTCACCTGACTTCCTGGTGAGGTAGGAAACCCTTCGGGCGAGGAAAATTAAAAACTGCATCGATTGGTCCACAGCAGGCCCAGAGTTGACGGTGGGTGCACAGGTAGGGGTCCCAAACCTTGGATGAAACTCAAATGCTGAGTCAGAAATAAGCCAGGAGTCAGAATCTGAGAGGCACTGACCCGAGTGAATGAGGAAGCAAAGCAGGTAAACGAGAAATGTTAGGAAGATGACTTGGGTCAAGCTGTGTGACCCCTGGGCGGGCCTTGAGGGATGTTGCCAGGGGACACTATTTATAGTGACAGCACAGTGCTCTTTAACTTTTTATTTCGATGTGAGGCTTTTGATATATATTTTTAAAATCACAACACTATTTGACTACATTTTTATAGAAATGCAAACATTTCAGATTTAGTCAGAACCTCCTTTCTCCTACTCTTTCTCCCCAGAGATCATGAATAAGAATTTGCTGAATGTGCTTTCAAAACACCCCCAACATTTCACAGCATGCATTTAAACGTGTGTGCACGGGTGTGTGTGTGTGTGTGTGTGTGTGTGTGTGTGTGTATACGTATATAGGGCTTCGTGTCTTTCCTTTTTAAATACATCAATAGGATCATTCCGTGCATCGTGAAGTTACCTTAACTTTTTAACTTGACTCCATGCCGTGTAGATATTCACATGCCACTGCATCTTGATTAAAGTCATTTTAAAAAATTGTTCCAGAATATTCCACACACTGTGGTGGTACCAAAATGCATTTAATCCATGTCCCTATTGATAAATACTTGTTTGCTTATTGTTCAGTTTTGGGATATTTCAATAGCTACCTTTCATATTCCTCTCTATAGATGTGCAAGTATATTGGTAGGAAAGATAGTTAAAAGTGAAATTGCTGGGTTGAAAAGAGGATATATTTCAAATTCTATATGCTGCTTAGAGATAGAATGATTCTGCAAATTTTCTTCCCAAAACACATACCAATTTTTGCTTCTCCCTTGGTATATGCCCTGTCTCATCCTCCCCATCATCACAAAGATACTCTGCACCTGAGGCTGATCTTGGGTCCAGCCGCCTTCTGTGCTGCCCGTGTCGCCCCGATTACCTGATGCAGGAGCACCCACCCACACTGCTCTCTGTCACTGCGTGTCACAGCCATGGCAGGTGTCCCCTGATGGTAGGTTTGATCTCTATCCGATGCTCAGTAGCCTACAGTTCTTCGTACTTTTGCAGGTGTTAACTAATTATCTTGTCTTCCACCCTAGACTCATTCATTCATTCTTATATTCATTTACTCATTCACTCATTCATTCCTAACACTGTCTGCCAACTCTGGTACAGGGTCAGGGGTCCAAATACTGGAACCAAACTTCCTGAGTTCAAAAACCAGCCTGTTTCTCCTTACTCAGCACATGGCTGCGCAGTGTACCAGGTGCAGGTCTTACTAACTGTAGGGCCAAGTTGCATAGCTTCTCTGCCTCTATTGGCACCCACTTCATAGGCTTGTGGGGATGACTAATTAAAACACTCCATAAAAAGGAAAGCACTCTAAAGGGCAACTGGCTAAATCAATGCAATCTATTATCCCTCATTATATGCCAGGCAGTGTGCCAGCTGCTGAGGACCCAATAGGGAAGAAAACAAAGAACTGTCCAAAAAATCAGAAAAATTTCACAGCAACTAAAAAGGAAATGAATGCAGGGTGGGAGGGGAGATTTCCTCTCAAATGGTGCAGTCAGGGGACGCCTCTTTGTAAAGATGGCTGTGAACTTGGGGCAGAGGGATAGATAGGGAGGCAAAAGCTCTGAGAGAGTTTGGGGAAGAGCATTTTAGGCAGAAGAGACAGCAAGTGCAAGTGCCCTGGGCAGGAACAGGTGTGTAGGAACAGCACCCGTGTGATGGGAGCATGGAGAGCAGAGGTGAGGGGTCAGGTCTGGGTCCTGTTCACCAGGTATTGTAATACCCAGTGTGGGACATAGCACTGTGTGGTACCCACCAGATTCATAGAGTGAGTGAGTGAGTGAGTGATGAATGGATGAACGAGTGAAGAAAAGGATGATATGAATGGGTGAGAGGCTTTCTTCTGCTCTCAGATACCATCTGCCCATGTTCATTCGTCCCATTCATTCTGGAGAAGAAGCAGGTGAGCATCCTAACCCGTTGGAGGATGAGAGAGCCAAGTAGACCTCTCAGTCTGGAGGGATTTGACGGCCCCTCAAGTGTCACATGACTCCTAGGTACTATCATTCCTTCCAAGAAACTGATATGTGTGGAGGAAGGAATTTTTGTGGCTTGGGGGCACATAAAAGGTGCAAGGACGTTTCAACCAGACCTGTCAACCCATGTCCAGTAGTGAAGTCATTTGTCCCAAAGCAAACCCAATGCTGAGAGGCCAATCACCAGGACTTTGCTTACTGGGCCAGGATGGCCTGGGTTTCTGCTCAGTGACCAGTGTCCTGAGGCTGTGTCCACTCTGCACACACTTCTGCTCTGCGAACTTCACACTCGTGACCCTCTTTGTGATGTGAGGAGGGTCCGAATGAGCAGAAACGTAAGCCCCTGAATCCGGTGAGATGGGATTAAACAAACAGCAGTGGTTTAGCACTTTCGCTTTTGCAGTATTTTTAAGCATGTGCTGTCTTATTCATGCTCATGACCACCCTCACTGAGACAGTCACTTACTAGTGGCACCTGATCCTCAGGGAGATGCAAGCTTTCCCACCGACAGTGGGATGTTCCGTAAACCACCAGTCGCTGTATTTTCCCAGCTGTATTTTATGGGGCAGACGGATCTGTATCTCCATTAAGGCTGTGCCAACTTATAGGAGAAGTCCACTTTACAAAAGACATTCCTTCATCAGATATTCAAAATATAGTTTTCAACAACTGCATCCCAGGGCAATGGTTTCCGATTTCCACAAATCCTGAATTAGTGGGATGAACATTAAAGTGGTTTTCATTGTTCTCCTGTTCATGGTTCCGGCCTTCTGTCTGTTCATCCTGTGCCTGGCTTAATGGGAAAGGCCCTCCAAACAAGTCCACTCCCCGGGGCTGAGTCGGCCTGTTTCTTTTTAAAAAACAAAACAAAACAAAAAAAAAACACGGAATCTTTAACACCAGGGCGATCTTGTTCATGAAACTTTCCAAATCTGAGGGCAAGGTTGCCGAAGCAACACGTGGAAACTGACAACGCCTGTCACCGGATGAGCAGCCGCCTGGCAGGCTCCTCTCTCTAGGTCTGCCGCCCATCCCAGCAGCCAGTGCCTTCCTGGGCTTTGCAAGAGCTCATTCCAGCCCCAACACTGACCACCCCTGAGGCTCCTGTCCTATGGGAACCGCGGGACATAGTCCACGAATGGCTCACATCCTCCAGCATCTTCACCACATCATCATAGAACCTGCCAGTAGGGCGAGAGACTTGCGTGATGGTACAGTTTTTACCTGGAGAGGTAAAAAAAAATTTTCTAGACTCATAGGAGCCCAAAGACCAAGGAAGAACATAAGCAAAGCTCATATTTTCTTATGTTTTATCTTTCATAAGAGGAGGCCTCTAGAAACACTACAAACTACACATCCTGAAAGATGGCATGCAGTAGGGAAAAGAACAAATGTTTATTGAGCACCATTGTATGCTGGACGCTGTCCTAGATTCCAGGATTAAAGGGCTGAGTCAGGTGGTCTCCAGTTAGCACCTTGCTGACTGTGTGTGAACAAGGTGCTTTATGACTTGTTCAGTGGAGAGAGTGCCCTAAGTCGGCCTCGCATGGTGTCCTGTACACAGTAGGGGCTTAACAACATGGTCAGTGATGATAATCAGGGTGTGGAGCAGCAGCCTGAGACAGAAGGAGCCGTCGATTTCAAACCAGGACGCCTGGCAAAGTCCCTTTAGCCACTCTGTGCCTGCTTCATTTTTTTAAAAAATGGGAATAGTAATTCTCCCTGCAAAGGTGTGGAGATTAACAGGGTGATGTTCCTGAAAGGGCCTTGGGTCATGGCTGGCACTAGGGAGTGCCCTGAGAGGAATGTCTGCGAGGCTAGAGCGGGTGTGGGGAGCAGGCTGCTGAACGGGTCACAGTGGCCATCTTGGACTTTCTCCTAAAGCAACAGGGCCCCGGAGGGTTCTAAGTGACAGACTGGCTGGCTCTGAGGTTTGGAAGCCCCTCTGGCTGCCGCCTGGAGAGTGGCCTGGGCCAGAAGGACAGCTGGCTGGCTGCTGCCCTATTGCCAATGAGTCGCAAGGACAACCTGTGCGAGGAAGTACGGCGGGTGGGAAGCAGCAGGTGCACGCGGGTGGGTGCATGGGAGGTAAATTGGCAGCACCTGGGTTTCCGGCTGGATCCCTGGTAGAAGGCGTGCAGGAGGCAGCCAATGGATGAATCACTCCCATGTCGATGTTTCTCTCTCTCTTTCCCTAAAATCAATAAAACCATATCCTACCTAATAATAGAGCAATATGCAAATTGACTGTACCTTCGCTACACCCACAAGCCACGCCCACCAACCACGCCCACCAGGAAACAGTTGCAGGGACGTTGGGGTGTGGTGGAGCCTGCACAGATCGCAGGCAACGACCAGGGGATCGGTCCTAAGATCTGTAGCAGGGAGGCTGGGTGTGGCTGAGCCCAAGGCCAGGAAAGCCTGGGGCGGAGGCTTTCCTGGCCTTGGGCACCAGCGGGAAGCCTGCATGGATCGCAGGCAACCACGGGGGGCAGGGGGGTCGGCTCCTACGATCCATAGCAGGGAAGCTGGGGTGCAGCAGAGCCAAGGCCGCCGCCCAGGGCCAAGCCCCGACCCTGAAAAAAGGCAGAAGGCGGTGGCCACAGCCAAGGCCTGGGTCCCCGGTGCCGGCAGAAAACTGGTGCAGGCAGTCAGGTGAATGAGGGTCTATTGCACGAAATCTTCGTGCAAACGGGCTGCTAGTTTATAAATAAACAAGCCCAGGAGGGTGGCATTTAACATCAGGCGGGAAGAGTGAGACCGTGGGCCAGTCACACAGCCCTTTGGAGCCTGGGCTGCAGCACCTGCACACAGGAATCCTGGCGCTTTCTCCCTAGTCCAACAACCTGTCCATCAAAGCAGCTGAAGCTCCCTAAGGGTTGCCTGCTGTTGCCCAGTAACAAGGGAGGCGCGGGAAAGGCCGGGCTCTGTTCTGATGTCCTCGATGGCGCCAGAAAGAGAAGAGCATTTGCTTACTGCCCAGCAGCTTCCTTAGAATCAGAGGCCCCGGCAGGTGAGGTGAGGGAGTCAGGCCTCACAATTAGACTCTGGCCCCCAACTCCGCCTGCTCCAGGACTGGGGCGGGGGACAGGGTGGAGGTCTTGGCTGCACTGCGCTTTATGGCCACAAGAGGGCTCACAGCTCACAAACGTTTCTTCCCCTAAATCTTCATGTTCTTTTTTGACTGCGTTTTATTGAAGCGTTTGAAAAATTGCTATTTAATTATACACGATTTCTGGACAGTTGTAAGCATTTCTATGATAGCTACACATTAATTTTGGCACCTTAATCTTATGAATGCTTAAAGGCGTTTTCTCATGCAGGGCAATTCAGATGCTAATGATTAAATCGAAGGATTGTTTTTAGAATTTTCTGGAGCTTTTTCCTTTGAAATGAAACTTCCCCAGTAAAAGTTTCCTTTCCTCGTGCGCTCGATCACCCATTGGGGTCACGTTCACAATGGTAATTGTGCTCTCCCTGTCATGTCAAGTTCCTGCCTCGGCGTCAGTGGCCAGATTTGTCAGACACCTGCACGAGCATCGAGTCCTGCTTGCTGATTCGCTGTAACAGCCCTCCAGGTCAAGCTGGAAAAAAGGAAAAAGGAATCTACAACAGCAGACTTGGGAGTGTCTCTGTGCAACAGGGTTCACGCTGAGATGTCAGGTCGGCACAGGCACAGGCAGGGAAACGACGCAGGCACAGCCTTTGCTCGGATGGAGAAAACACCCCGTGGTCATGGTGACTCGTGTCCATGTGAGGTCAGCGGGCAGCCCTGAACCCTCTCCCCCCATCAGGCTCGCTTTCCTGCCCTGGTTCCTCTGAGCAGCGGCCGTGCTAAGCAGGTGCTCAGGCGGTCACGGGCAGAGGTTCCCAGCCACGTACTCGCCCAGCAGCGTGCGGCCATGGCGTTGGCCACCGACCTCCATCACTTATAATGAGGGTCTGCTGTCGGGATGGGATGGGGACTCCTGAGCAGAGGGACCTTTGCACAAGGCGGTGACGCTGACCCCAGACACAAGACCTTGAGAGCGGATGTCTTCAGTGCTCAGCCATCTCCCGAGAGGCCTGTGGTTTTCCTCGGTGACCGCCTTGCTGGGTTTCATCCTTCGGCACCTGGCCCGCTGGTCCCCAGGCCTCTGCGACCTGACCTGACGCAGGAGCCCCTCTGTTCGGCCTCAGCAGGCGGTTCCCTCCCTGTGGCCACAGTGTACTTCCTGCTGCGGGATCTTCCTGTTCTTGCTTGTTTCTCAGTGGTGGTTTTTTCTATTTGTTTGTTTTAGTCTGGTTCTCTGTCTTTTCTGTCCGTGTTATAAAATCCATCTAAAGAACTGCTTGTTGTTAGTTAACTCTGGTTTCTATTCTGTATGACCAAGTCCCTTGATGTAGCTATGTTCCTCACTTCTCAATTCTTTTTTTCTCATCTGAGACTGAGTTCTTTTTAAAATATATTTTTTATTGATTTCAAAGAGAAAGGAGAGGGAGAGAGAGATAGAAACATCAATGATGAGAGAGAATCATTCGGCTGCCTCCTGCACACCCCATACTGGGGACTGAGCCTGCAACCCAGGCATGTGCCCTTGCCCGGAATTGACCCGGGACCCTTCAGTCTGCAGGCTGACGCTCTATCCACAGAGCCACACCGGCCAGGGCAGACTCGGCTTTCTTTTTTGCACTTCTTGCCCAGGGCTGGCTTCACCCTCCTTTTGTCTCCTGCAAATCATTTCCTGAAGCTAAAACCTCAACACTTTCCCGGCATCTAAGGAACCTTCCAGCCAACACCTCCTCCCTGGCTCTCCCCATGGCTGTTCATCTTCAGGTCCACATGCCCCCTCTTCCTGGAAGCACAGAGCTTGGGACAGAGGGATTCAAGTCCCCAGGTTCAACTCCTGCCTCCGCTGTTTACTCCTGGTGACTTTGTGCCCAATTCTTAATTTCTTTGTATCTCAAATTCCTCATCTGAACGATGGGCATAATAATATACAGGTTACACTGTTGAGTAAGAATTAAGTTCATGAAGAATGTAAAGTTCCTAAGACAATGCTTGGCATACAGTGAGTGCTGAGAAACTATAGCTATTATTGCCTTGGCTGGTGTGGCTCAGTGGGTTGGGCATTGTCCCTTGCATGGAAGGGGTTGCTGCTTTGATTCCCGGTCAGGGCACATGCCTGGGTTTCCGGCTCCATCCCTGGTGGGGGCCATGCAGGAGGCAGCTTGATGCTTTGCTCTCGCATTATGTTTCCCTCTCCCTTCCTGTCTCTCTCCAAATCAATAAAAAATCTTTTTTAAAACACCCACAAAACTCCTTTCAAATACACTCTTTCATCTGCATTTTCAACCAGGAGAGAGTAAGCCCAGGACAAGCAACATGACGAGACTGTAGCAGTGTTTGGATCGTGTGGAAAAGAAAAACGTCTGTCTTCATACAAGTACACAGCTACAAATATGAACACGGGGTTTTTAAGACCTTTTCAACCCAGCGTGGATTCTTCAGTTAAATTCCAGAAGCATGAGAGATGGGCAGTAATTGTTTTCAGAACAGAATCATTAACATCTGCCAATCACTCACTGGGAGAGGTCATTGAGAGGACAGGACAGCTGGTCGGCCCACGAGCTGAACAGTGAGTGAGTTCCCATCCTGGAGGTGTTCAGGACACCTGTGTATTGAGACCATCATGGAAGATAGTCGTGTGCCGGGTTGAACTTGATGACCTCTGGAATTCTCTTGGATCCTTGGTGTTTTAGGCTTATCAGCAAGTTCACACCAGGTAACCCTGGGAAGCCTGGATGTAGGGGTCCTTATAGGTGAGGGTCGCCATGCCGATGGTCGCACTGGGAAATTAGATTATAAGGAATTGTTGCCAATGGTATTCTCCACGGTGGCTTTCTCTTTGAAAATAGTCCGGTCAACATGGGGTCATCCTACTGGACAACATGTTGGGGATTTAAAAGACCCTTCAGCAGAGGCACGACTGTGAGGTGACTTTCTTGACATGAAACGAGACATTTTCACAGAGTGGCACTTTGAGAGCCTCGGGGACGCTGCACTTCCATGACTGTTTGAAAGATCAGCCTCACACTTCAGTTACAAACCTGCTTACTCTAATGAGAGAGGGTTTCTGAGCCGTAGGCCCTCCCACCCAGGCGTCCTTCCCGATAAGAGAACGTTGGGGTCACGCAGACCAGAGGAGCCCCGGCTGGGCACCGGGGTGCTGGGGCTGCATGGCTTTCTCAGCCTGCCTTTCCTGCGTGCCGGGTCCACGCGTTTACCCGCTGGGAGCAGCAGGGCGCCCCAGGGCCTTTACGTGGTGCGAGCTCACAGCTGGGCAGCTGCTGCCCCCTCCTCCCCCCCCAATCCTGGGCCGGGCTGGCTGCCTTGTGGGATCTGTGACACCAATCGGGCCATGTCAGTCCTTTCCTAGGAGCAAAGCGTTTCTGTCCTTGCGAGGGACGGGTCCTTAATTATAAATCCTTCCGAGACAGACAGACAGACAGACAGACACTGACTGACGACCCCGTCCCATCGCAGGACCACCTGGCTCCCGCGAGTGCAGGGGAGACTTCCTAGAAACAATTCCCGGCCGGGGAGGTGCAGGGGCGCGGAGGGAGGCGCCAGAAGCTCAGCGGATCCCGGGGCACCGGGCCACGTGCGCGCCCGTGCCCGGGGGGCGTGTGCGGGGGGCGCCCACCTGAGAGGACAGAGGGTGCCGGGGGGCGTGTGCGGGGTGTGCGGGGGGCGCCCACCTGAGAGGACAGCGGGGGGCGTGTTCGGGGTGCGGGGGGCCTGTGCGGGGGGCGCCCACCTGAGCGGACAGCGGGGAGGGGCAGGGACCCCGCGCGGGGAGCTGGAAGCTGCGCAGGGGCCGCCCACCCGCGGGGAGCGGCGCGCAGGCCGGGGCGGCGGGGTTTCCCCTCCCGGCGTGGAGGCGGCGGCGGCGGAGGCGGCGCTCGGGAAGCGGGAGTCCCCAGGCGCGGGGACCGGGACCGGAGCGTCGGGGGAGCTGCCGCGTCCCTGAGCCCTGGCCGGAGGCGGGAGGTTTGGGTTGAGCCCGCCCCGCCGCCGCCCCCGCCCGGCGCCCGCCCCCGCCCGCGGCCTGGAGCGCCTCCCCAGCCGCCCTGGATCCAGGGAGCCGCGCGGGCCGAGCTGCGGGAGCCGCCGCGACACAGTCGCCGCCGCGACACAGTCGCCGCCTTCCCTTCGGGGTCCGCTCCGGCTGCACCATGCGTGAGCTGGCCGTCGAGATCGGGGTCCGAGCCCTGCTCTTCGGGGTCTTCGTGTAAGTAGGGGCGCATAGGCGCGGGGACCCCTGGACCGAGCGATGCTGCACCCCAACTTTGTTTGGGCCACCGCGTCCCGGCGGGGCCTGGATTCCAGGTCCCGGCCCAGCTCCGAGCCCGGGATGTGCCCTTTGGACCGGGGGACCCTCCGCGCGGGTCTGAGACCTGCTCCCGCCGCCGCCGCCGCCACCAGCGGGCGGGGGAGCGGGTCCTCCTCGCCGCCGCCGCCGCACCTGCCGGGGGTTCGGGGATCCCCTGGAGGCGGACGCGCCCTCGGGAAGTTTCTGCTCTGAGTTCGGAGCCCGCGTTTGCAGCCCTGGCTCCGGGCTCCTCTCCCGTGGCTCCCGCCGCCCCGGGCCAGGCTCGGGGTCCTGCCGTGTCCCCGGCTGAGCGCCCGGGTGCAGGTGAGCGTTTTCCCGGAGGCGTCGGCGGTACTTGTTGGCTGCAAAGTCGTGGCTGCGGGAGCTCGGGACGTGGGGGGCCCGCAGCCCCGGTGTGGGCTCCAGACGCCCGCCGCCCCCTGGGCGCTCTGTGCGGAGGCCAGGACCCAGGGCCCCTTAGGCTGCGGCGGGGTCCCCGGAATAGAGATCTGGGAAGGAGGAGGTCAGCCTGGCAGAGATGGGGGTGCCCCTGGGCCCAGCAGCAGGAGCCCTCGCGCCTCTGCCAGCTCACACCCCCCAGGCCTGCCATCGCCCATCACCAGGGCTCACCCCCGGCCTTGTCCCTCCATTGGCGGCAGGTCCCCTCTCCCCTCTGCCCACGCTGTTCTGACACGTGTCACAGGTTAAAGTTGCGTGGACTTGATGGATTTGCTGGCTGTTTTGCTTGTTTGTTACTGAAAAGCTCGCTGAGCCATTCCAGTCTGGAGGCCCCTCCTCCCTGGTTTCTGCCGGAGCCCAGTCGCTGCGGGCAGGTGGGAGGCTGGGAGCTGCTGGCGGCCGGGCACACGGGGACAGACGTGCCCTGTCTCGCCTGCTTTCCTTCCCGGGTGAAAGCCACCAGTGTTACCCCCACGTCAGGAAGGGCCCAGCCCCCAGGTGCAGGAGGCCCTCCTGCCTCAGGAAACACGTGCGATTCAGGGGACAGGAGCCCAGAACTTCAGTGGATCTTGGGAAAAGGGAAAACACGGTTCCTCTTCTTACTCTACTTTCCTACCTTTGAAATAAACATTCAGACTAGTGATTGGACAGTTTCCAATGGGCAGAGAGGCCAAGCCCCATGAAGTTAGGTGTCAGAGATGGGAGTGCTGGGTGCAGGTGGGACTGAGCACCTGCTGGGACCGAGTGGTGCTGAAGGGAAGTGAGGAGAGCTCCGAAGTGGCCTGGTTTGCCTGCTGCTGAGAACCTCTCGGTGGGAAAGGGTCAACACGCCGGGCTGGTTCAGCTCAGCGGGTAGAGCGTTGGCCCTGGGACTGAAGGGTCCTGGGTTCGATTCAGTCCCAGCCTGATCCCCAGCCCCAGGTTGGGAGGCAACCAATTGATGTGTCTGACACATCGATGTTTCTCTCTCTCCCCCTCCCTTCCACTCTCTAAAAGTCAATGGGACAATATCCTTGGGTGAGGATTTAAAAAATAAAGAGTCCAATCATATTCATATTGTTTTCAGGTTTTCCTTCATATTTCCTCAAACATTTATGAGATGTTTACAAATACATAAAGGTCTGTGCAATGGATTTGAAAATTTGATGATTACTGTTAACGTGCTTCTTGAGCCCTCTTATGTGTAAAAGCAGGCCAGTTTTTATTCTTCTCTCCAAACTCCCCCTTGGAATTAACGACTTAACTCACCCAAAGGGAAACGCCTGGGCATGGATGGCTCTTTGGGCCGATTTCCTGGTTTTCATATCCAATCGCTGTGTCAACTTGTGGCTCCTTTACCTGCAAAGACCAGTGTCAGTGTTGGCAGGAGCCCCCTCCCCCCCCCCCTCCCCCCCCCGGGATCCTGATGTTCGGAGCTGTAATGGCAGGCAGATGGCGGCTCCCGGAGGACAGGCTCTGGGCTCCCAGACACAGATGACCCTCTGTCTTCTCCGATAGGCCCTGGCAAGGTGACAGAGGCTGGCGGGGGAGTTTTATTCTTCGTTTGCCGGTGCTGGTCGGATGGCAAGGTTGGGTGGGCTGTACTCACCTCTGCTCATGAAGACGGTGGCCTCAGCCGAAGGGCCTCAGCTGGGCAGGAGTGGAAAGTCCCTTTGGGCAGGCAGAACCCAATGTCTCCGCTGCTGGGAACACGTAGCTGATCTCATTCACCTGGTTCTGCTCGGCATTTCTACCCTGTTGATTGCCCTGGATAAGAGAAAAATCTGGTTGGAGGGAGACCTTGCGTTGCAAACTGGTGCCTCTGGGGAAGTATCACCTGTGGACGCACCTGTTCTCTGACCAGTTGCTCTGTACGAGGCCAGGAAGCCCATCCCCCGATGCCAGGAGGTCCTGTGGCGTCTGCGTTTGCAGGAATGAAGTGCATCTGGGACCACGATGGTGAGAGGACAGTGTCCCCGGCTCACCTGGGGACCAGTGCTCAGTGTGCAGGCAGGTGCTGGTGACTCGGGATTCTAAGGTGCTCCCAGCCCCCAGAGCTGCCCTGAGAGACGCCCCGAACGGCGCTCTGTGCCTTTGGGACAGTCCAGCCTGAGAACTTCAAGTCACTGGGAAGAGAATGAGGGTGAGTAACGCAAACCGGAGCTGGCTCAGGAAGGGTGGCCGAACAGGAATGCACTGGTAGAGGGACGCGGCGTTTAGGAAAAGTCCACGTGTTACGGGGGCGTGGAGGCTGCGTCGGGCACCGTGAAGCTCTGGGTTCAGAGGCCCCTTGGCCCTCACGTATGGATGTGGGCAGAGCAGGAGCAGGGCACACAAGATTCCTGTGCCCTGCCCTCCGTCATCCAGGGGAGATTCTGGGAGCGTCTCTGCAGATGCTGCAGCCCTCGGCCTGCGTGAGCAAGACCGCGAGGAAACGTGGCAGCCGGTCAACAGCCCTGAGACCAGTGCCCACTCCTTCCAGTTTCACTCCGGTAGTGACTGCATGCGGGGCTCACCGTGTGCCAGGCCCTGAGGAGGAGGTCACATGTCTGTGGGGAGCCCTTAGACGGTATGCTGACAGCGCTGTTCGCGGATGGAGAAACGGAAGCACAGGCAGGTGAAGGAGCTGCCGCGTCACAGGCTGAGATCTCAATCTCCGTGCTCCCGCTGCCTCGTCCGGCTCTCAGTCGCCTCCCTGTGCTGCTGTAGCAAAAGTAGCGGCCAGCATTGGTCAGTCGAGGGCCTGACCAAAGATACGCCGTCTCACTCGAAGTGGACACTCTAGATTCTGTCCACTCCACGAACAAAGAGACTAAGGCCTGGAGAGGTTACGTCACCTGCTCCACTAGCCGAGCCATTGCCTGGATTTAGACAGGCAGTCGGGCCTGGCCCCGCACTGTCAGCCACTGAGCTGGAGCGTCCAGCTCCAGCTTGCAGACTGAGCGGAAGTGACCGCATCCCGGAAGCGAGGCCCTACCACGGCCTGATCTCCAAAAAAGCACGTGTGCGGCCTGGAGCCACGCGGGAAGGAAGAACAGTCGCTCCGTGTAAAGTCAGACTCAGGACGACACCTGAGCAGTGGGAGGTGGCAGCTGTGGCCCACATCCTCGAAGAGATGGGACGAGGACACGCTGCAGACCCCGAGGGGTCGTCCTTAGGTCTTTGGAGCCCAGAGGGCACGGTGTGTGAGTGCATTGCTGTAAGAACATACACGGTCGTGTTGAGAATTATCGGCAGTCCCTTCTCTCTCAGCTGGAGCATCGGGGACAGGCATAGAGGGCCCGGCCCAGGACGGCTCTTCAGACGGAGTGTCCTGGAGCAAAGACCTGGAGGCCTGGGCGCAAGTGGTGGGTGGGATTAGGTCACCAGGTGTGGCCTCAGCGTGGAGCTTGAGGGGGGGGGGGTGAGTGGGGGTGGCTGGAAATGAGCCAGCATGCGACGTCTTCGTGTTCTGAGGGGAAGCCTGGGCGGTCCCTCACAGGCACTGACTGGGGGTCCCCAGGAGACTTGAAACAGAAAGGTGTGTGACCCCATGGACACGGGGCCCTGTTCACAGTTGTCAGTGCCGGTGCATCCCATCACTGATGCTTCTGCTTTCACCCCAGGAGAGAGAAACATCCATCAGTTGCCTCCCGTTCGCCCCTACTGGGGATCGAACCTGCAACTTCTTGGTGTATGGGCAACGCTTAACCAACTGAGCCACCCAGCCAGGGCTGCCCGCAGGTTTTGGAGATTCATCCGCGTGGTGTGTGTGGTGGTTTGTGGATTCCACTGCTGTGAGCATCTCGTTGCATCCCTGTACCTCTCCTCATTCACTCATTTACTCCTGTGGGTACCTGGGTTGTTTGTTGGTTTGGGCTCTTAAGCCTAATGCTACTCTCGGTGGTGAATGATTTGTAGTCTCTGCTGGTATATACTAAGGAGTGGAAGTGCTGGGCACTCACCTGAGGTTTAGAAGGATTAGCTGCTCTCTATACAGCCCTCGTTCTGAGAGAGAGAACGGCCCGGACGCCGCTTTCGTCTCGGTCTGCAGGGCAGCTGCTCTGGGTGAAGCGACAAGGACACTTTGCAGGAGGGCCCCCCACTCGGCAGGAGGGCCGTTCCCTCAGGCTTTGGGGTGAAACCCGCCTGCTGGCTGTGAGACGTGCTTTGTAATCTTAGTTTACGTGAGCATCCTGACCTGAGTTGTGTATTCGTCCAGGAGGCTGTGAAGATGAAATGACGATGTGAGATGGTGCCCAGCACACGCAGGCACGTGGTCCGCGCTAAAGCCCATCTCCGCTCCCCCCACCCCACCTTTCCCTCCTAGGAGGAGGCGGAGGCAATAGGTCACTTAAAAGGTTCCTCATGTCACAGTGTATTGATGAGGGCGCAGCTCTCGGTGCTGCAGGGGAGCTGAGCCCTGAGCAGGACGTAGGAAGTTGGGAAGGCGTTCTGAAGAATTACCCAGGACCCCCCTGGGGAGGGAAGCGGCCAGTGTGTGTACATGTGTAGGTGCCTCTTAGTTGGCCTGTACCTCCACCTTGGGGGGAAGGAGGGAGGGAGGCGGAGGGAGGCAAGGTCACAGCTGAGCTCCCTGCCTACGGCTTCGTGCCAGGGGCTTGGCGCCCTCAGATGGTTTAGTCTCTGCCCCCCCCCCCCGCCCCCCGCAGGTGACACGGCTGTCCTAACTTACAGGGCGAGGAGTTAGAGCTGCTCACAGAGAGCACCTGCCGCTCAGAAGAGAGCGTACAGAAGAGCTCTTCAGTAGACACAGGGGCAGCAGATGCGAACAGGGAACCAGCAGGTGCTGGTAACTCAGACACCCCTAACGCTGTGGTTCCCGAAGAACTGCCAGGCGTGTCTGAACACAAACGACGCCGAGGGTGGATCGGCACAAGCTTTCGTGTGCTACAAGGAGAAGAACGTGCGGCCATTGGAATTAATTGTGTGGATGAGTTGTGAGGACATCCATATCTGCTAAGTGATAAGCCAGTCACGGAAGTGTGCGCAGTGCAAGCTTAATGCCATGGAACTCTGTAATACTTGCTTTTTTAATGCTATTTATGGTCTAAACTATTTTACAGTAAAGTGTATTACTTTCATTCATAATCAGAAAAATCAGTATCGATGTTTCCTGTTTGGGGGAAAAAAGAAATATCCTCAGAGCGGCTCTGATTCTTTTGTGATTGCTTTGGGAATGCCTGCAGTGAGTGTCAGAAATCAGCCTTTCTATGTTTTATATCCGCTAACTATTTAAAGAAAAACCAAGGACTGCGAGACTGTGGCGAGACAGATGTGGTCGGAGCATGCAGTTGAACTGTAAGTGGACACACCCCCTCGAAGAGCAAAATAGTGCACACAATTATTCCTGCCCTTTGATTGAAAACGTTTAGAAGAAAAGTTTACAAGAGGCACGAGGGTTACAGATGCAGAAATCTTCCTGTGTAAAGATGCTCATTGCTGTGCTCTGGACAAAGCAAAGTTAATACTTTTGTCAAATAAAAATAAATGAACGCTCCAATGGTCACCCTTTGAAGAATAATTTGGTGACTCTGGGCACAGAGGATGTTATTAGCTACTGAGACAATCATTCTGAAAACCATGGAGAAACAGATTTTATGATTTAATAGTAAAGGAAAAGAGCACTAATCAAAAACATGTCTCAGAATTACAGCTATCAAAAATAGGTCTGATTTGGGCACACACGAGGAAGATTTACACACAAGTGACTGTAATGGGAATCAATTATCATCCCTCACTTAAAAAAATTCAAGATTATAAAATAGTTGTGAAAATTAAAATACAAAAAGTGCAGTGCTCCCTGAACTTCTATACCTCTGTCTGCCAATTCTATTCTGTTCATTTTTAAAAATTAAACTTTCAAACACACATCTTCTATAATAATAAAAGCATAATATGCTAATTAGACCAGACGTCCTTCTGGACAACCTTCTAGACAAAAGCTGGGGCTGTGAGGGAAGCCCGGGTCCCTGGTGCCTGTTGGCGGCCAGAGGGAAGCCCGGGTCCCAGGTGCCAGAGGGAAGCAGGTGCCGGCAGCCAGGGGAAGGAAGGCCTACTCTTGCACAAATTTTGTGCATCAGGCCTCTAGTCTACACTAATAAAAGAGAAAGATGCAAATTGACTGTACCTTCACAATGCCCACCAGCCAATCAGGAGTGAGTATGCAAATTAACCCAACAAAGATGATGGGTTAATTTGTGTACACAGGTGCCAAGTGGCCAGGAGCGGGATGCTTGCGTAGTCTCCATGGCGACGATGCAGGTGTTCCACACTGCCCAGCTGCTCCGGGCCTCTGGGCAGCGTGGGAAGGCAGCTCTGGGCCGGAGCGAAGGCGGTGCCGGCAGCCAGGGGAAGGAAGTCCCTTCTTGCACGAATCTTCATGCGTCAGGCCTCCAGTTTCTATGTAATAGCTAAAACTGAGGCTATATTTTATCCATAGTTTAACTTTTTTTTTTTCTTAGTTTGTCTATCTCTGTAGATCTACTTGCTTATTTTATCTCATGGGAGGGAATAAAACGTTTGCGTCTTTTCACTTCATGTATTGGCAATTTGTATTTTTTAAATTAAATATCTGTTATTCTCCTTCATTCATGCTTTTATTGGATCTTTAAATTTATCCTATTATGTAAGAGGGCTTTATGCATTAAGTATATTAATCTTTCCTATTTGGCAAGTATTTTCTCCATGTCTATGGTTCACTTTTATATTTCTTTTTTTTTTAGTATATTTTATTGATTTTTTACAGAGAGGAAGGGAGAGGGATAGATAGTTAGAAACATCGATGAGAGATAAACATCGACCAGCCACCTCCTGCACACCTCCTACTGGGGATGTGCCTGCAACCAAGGTACACGCCCTTGACCGGAATCAAACCTGGGACCTTTCAGTCTGCAGGCCGACGCTCTATCCACTGAGCCAAACCGGTCAGGGCTCACTTTTATATTTCTTTGCAATTTCTATTATTGTGCACATTTTAAATTTTATGTGTTAAATCTATCTTTTTCCTTTATGGGTTAAGAGTTTCTGTCCAATTTAGAAAGTCCCTTCTCATCCAAAATAGAAATATTGTTTTCTGCGTTGTTCAGTATTTTATATCATTGTTCTTCAATTTTAATTCTTTATAAGAATTTTTAAGTTATAGAGAGAGGTAGTGGATTTACTTTTTTTCTTCCATTTGTCAGTGATTGAAAGAGACATTATTTTCTCAGTGATATTGTTATCAGATACAAACTTTCACGTGTCGGTGGGATTGCAAGTGAATTCTGTTCTGATTATGTTTGCCTGGTGCTGGCTCAGGGTAATATTCTAGTGACTGCGTCTGAGAGCATGTTCAGATCACTGAGGGAATGGCCGCTTCTCCCTGGGAAGGAGCAGAGGTCACGCTGCCGGCTGCAGGGCCAGGACACCCGGGTTCACCACCCTGTGCTGCTGTTACCAGCTCTGTGGGTGGGTGGGTGCTTTGTCTGAGTGCTGAGATCAGAGGCTGTGGCTCGTGGGATTTCTGTGTTTTGTTTCTCTGATATTCTGTATGGCCACACACAGTCAATTTTTTTGTAAATTTACGGAGCTTGAACATAATGCATTGTGGGTATAAAGCTCTAACTCTATGAAAGCAAGTCAGCTGTGCTAGTCAAATCTGCTATATTCTCACGATGCTTTTTCCTTTTAATTTGTGACTTTTAATATGTAGATAGGCTACCTGTGTCAAACAAGGGTATTGAAGCATCCTCTTTTTTTTTTGGAAAGAACATATTTTGTCTTATTGCTGCCAGCGTTTTCTGTTTCCTTTGTGTGATGCTTCATGTTTATATTTTTTCCTCTTGGTTTAACTGAATAGTTCAAAAACATTTTCCTGCTACCCTCCTTTATTTCCTTTAGTGATGATTTCAAAGTAAAAAATTCTCATGTCTACATTTCAAGTTGGTGTTCTTAAATGTTGCCTTCTTCTGATGAACCTTTTTATTGTTATTAGGGTTTCATCTTTGTGTTAATATTGCTTATCTTGAAGTTACTTTATCTAATGCTAATACATAGCTACATTACCTTTCTTGAATTAATGTCTGCACAGAATATATTTTTCCATCTTTTTACTTTCAACTTACCTGCATTTTTAAGTTTAATGTGTGTCTCTTATAAACAGCGTTTAGTTTTACCTTTTAGTATTATCCAGTCTGGCCAGTCTCTGCCATTTACTCAGAGTGGTTGTCATTTACATTTAATGCAGTTATTGATATGGTCGAGTCTAAGGCTGAAAACAATAAAGGAAAACCTCATCCAAAGGGGCATTCTCACGCAGGTACCGCCCCTGGAAGCTCACGTTGACGGGGGAGGGGGGGGGGCGAGGGCAGGAAGGAGCTGACGTCATAACCCCAGCAGAGGAAGGAAGGTTTTCTCCTTGCCCAGCAATAGCCCAGCCAATGAGAAACCACCGACGCAGCCAGTGAGAAGCCACTGCAACGCGGAACTCAGCTCTCCTCCGATGGAGTTTTGTTCTTAACTGCTCCTCCCAACTTCCTCCTTTTTCTCTAAAAAGTAACACTTCCCTCCTTTGTTCTCCACACGTGCATGCAGTTTGCAACAGTTTCCTCTGCTATTCCCGAGTGAAGTCATTCTTGCTGGAAAAACAACTGGCTGTTTTATTTTTAAGGTTGACAAGTCTGCCACCTTGTTATTTGTTTTCTGTTTGTCCCACCTGTCACTGGTGGAACCTGTGATTCCTTTTTTAAAAAAATATCTTTTAATTGATTTAGAGAGAGAGGAAGGGAAGGGGAGAGATAGAAACATCCACGAGAGAGAATCATCAATTGGCTGCCTCCTGCACGCCCTCTAATGGGGATCAAGCCTGGAACCTGGCATGTGTCCTGACGGGGAATCGAATCATGACCTCCTGGTTCATAGGTCAACACTCAACCACTGAGCCACGCCAGCCAGGTCTGTGGTTCCTTTTGGTGTACTGAGGCATAGACCCCTTTCCCATGCAGTAGTAGGATTTTTTTTTTAATCCTCACCTGAGGATATCTTTCCATTGATTTTTAGGAAGAGTGGAAGAGAGAGGGAAAGACAGAGAGAAACATCGATGTGAGAGAAACCCATCAATCGGTTGCAGGCAGCCTGACCAGGGCCCCGAGCCCGGGAGGAGCCTGCACCTGAGGTACGTGCCCTTGACTGAATAGAACCCGGGACCCTTTGATCCGCAGGCCGACACTCTATGCACTGAACCAAACCAGCCGGGGCGCGTTAGTGGGAATTTAATTATTGTGGTTTGTTTCTTAGAGTTGAAAGTTTATCTGTCTTCTTGAAAGGATACAGACCTTTTACTTACTTAAACCAAGTTATGTTCCTGCTTCTGACTTGCAGCTGCTAAGCTGCCTTGAAAGGAAGATGGTCACCGTGTAAACATGGTTGTGGGTGAAATGAGAGTTACAGGCTCAGCCGGAGGGTCTGATAGGCTCCTGTCTTAGGCTGGAGTCCTGCACACCCAGGGGCTGTTTGGGTGCTGGCTGGTTCTGAGGGAGGGGTGTGTGTGATTCTGGGTGGGTGAGGTGTTACCATGGTTACCGAGTCTGTGCCCCTTGGGGACAAGGGGAGGGAGTCCTCTGGCTGCTGAAGTAGTTGGAGGGTGAACAAGCAGGGCATCCAGGGAGCAGGCATTGGCTGTGCTCTGGGGCGCAGCGGGGGGCGGGGGGCTGCCTGGGCCAGGCCTCAGGCCTCTGACCTCCTGTGCAAGGTTTTTATCAGCAACTTGGATAAAGACATAGAAAGCAGGCTTATCAAATTTGCGAATGACACAGAACCAGGATGGAAGGCTAATATGTAGGATAATAGAATCAAGGTTCATAAAAATCTTGGCAGGAATGATGGGGCTGAACTATGAGGGAGCCTAACAGGATTACCTGTGAGGTCCTGCTGGGCAGGCAGCCACGCCGGCAGCGGGGGGCCGGGAGGCCCAGCCTGAAGGCAGGTTGTGCAGAGCAAGGCCTGGGGTTCCCAGGTGGTGACTGTAAGTGTAACGTGTGTTACTAACTGCAGTAGGAGCTGCAGATCTAAGGATGTGAACGGCCTCAGCACGTCCTTCCCGGAGCCCCGCTTCCGGACCCCCCCCCCCGCCCCGCCCCGCCCCGCCCTGACAGATCTCACTCTGGCTTCCAGCCGGCAGGCTCTGACCTTCCCTGAGAAGCTCCTCCAAGTCTGCAGCGTGGAGTCCGTCATGCTCCACTGAGGCCCAGCCTCTCCCACTGCACGGTGCTCCCCAAATGCGGCCATCGTCCGGTTGTCCATCTTCTGCTTCGGACCCGGGGCTCCTGCAAGTCTGTCTGCCGGTCAGACCTTTGCCCTGAGCAGCGACACCGCGACTGGCACAGAGCAGATGCCCAGGGCACCTGGCTGGTGGCCTCTGCATTCTCAGACTTGGGCGAGGGCTCTGGGCCCCACATCTCTGGATCTCACCCCCCTCCCACCAGGTAGTGACAGGTGTGCAGGCCTATCCTGTGGGGAGCAGGTGGTGGACCTGTGGAGGCTGCACCAGACCATGCCCAGGTGCGGACCATCCTGGGAGTCCGGAGGAGCACGGGGCTGGCGGGGGGTGGGGGTGACTCCGCTCCTTGAACAGAGATTCAAAATCATGGGCGCCATCTAACCACGTGCAGACTGCTTGCTTGGGGGTCTCCCGTTAACCTCCGGCTGATTGTGGAGAGGATGTTCCAACTGGGAGGGGAGGAGTTGAAAACGAACGATAGTCCCGGGCGGTGTGCTCAGTGGTTAGAGTGTTGGCCTGTAACTCAGGTCGTGGGTTTGATTCCCAGTCAAGGGCACGAACCTGGGTTGCAGGCTCGAGGATCAGGGTGCATTTGGGAGGCAACCAATCAATCTCTCTCTCTCTCTCTCTCTCTCTCTCTCTCTCTCTTTTCTCTCTTCTCTCTTCTCTCCCCCCTCCCTCTCTCCCAGTCTCTCTAAAACTCAATAGAAAAAATATCCTTGGGTGAAGGTTAACAAAAACTTATGGTGATAACAAGCACTACATCAACGCTGCTTCCGCCTCCCGGACACCGGGCACTTGTACGTCAGCCCACCCGCCTCCGAGGGGTGTGTGCGCCTCGGGGCTCCGCCAAGCAGCCGAGGCCCCGGAGACCGTCAGTCAGGCGGCCGTGGAGCCGGTCACTGGTCTGGGCCCCGCCGAGGCCTGGGAGGCTGTGAGTGCCCTGGGCTCTGCAGCGCCTGCTCCCGCGGGATCAGTGCTGTGGACTCTGCCCGTCGAGTAGAGACCCCTGCCCCCTGCCCCCCGCCCCCTCTGTGTGCGGGCTGGCACCTCACCCTTTTTTTTAAACTGAGAACGATATTTTAGTCATTTTTCTTTCCAACTGGAACTCTGGGAATTCACAATTAACGTCCTGGCCCATGAGCCTCTTACAGACACGGGAGAAAGTTTCAGCCCTGTGCCAGCTGCTCGGCTGCGCTGTGTCCCGATGCACCTTGGGAGCCGGCTGCGTCCAGCTTCTCGCGGATCCTCTTGCCCACGATCGCACTCGGAAGAGCGAGGCCTCCAGGACGGCGGTCGGCGTGCGGCTCCGGACGCTCCTGCTTGTTCTCCGTCCGGCTTTTTCGGGTCGGCGCAGACAGACCTCCTCTGCCCGACGAAGAACACGTGCTTCCCATGACCACCTTCTCCAGCTCGAGGGCCAGACGGCGTGGTTTTCTGTAAAGACTTGAGTTGAGGAACCAGAACGAAGATGATAGCTTTCCGACCGCCACCAACTTCACTTCCCTTGGCCGCTGTGATGTCCAGTCCCGCAGCTGGGCCTTGAGGTCCGAGTTCATCTCCCGTCCCGGCAGAGTCTGGAGATGCTGGACTCGAACTCGTCTGGCTTCCCGCCGTTCGGCTTCACGATCTCGGCGCTGGAACTGAGCATGGCTCCTCCTGGGCGGGCGCCGCCTGAGAAGAGCGGCCCCGCAGCTTTCCCCCCTCGGTGCCCGGCCAGCTCAGGCGGTGGAGATCCCGCGGGCAGCACACGGCCAACCACGTGCGTGTTGGTGCCTCGCAGGCGTTGGCCTCCCACGGGCCACTCGGACCAGAAGTCGACAGCCTTGGGTTCAGGTCCCTGCCGCCACTTCCTGGCTCTGGGGCCACGTCCGATCACTTACTGACCCGGAGCTCAGCCAGTCTGTAAGCACTCGGCTCGGGCCCCCTGACGACAGGCGTTCCCCCTGCTTCCGGGGTCTCAGCTCCGGCTGAGCTTGTCCAGCTGAGCGTTTCCACGAACCCGTTAGATGGAGGATTTCCACGTGAGTCAGCTCGTTTGTGGCGCTCTTCCTAACCCTCAGTCAGGTGTCGGAGCAGAGGGACGGGCGAGCATCGAATCGTCAGGCTCCTGGCCGCCTGCTGTGCCCTTGGCCATCCTGCCGGCACGCGGCTTCCCGGTGTCTGGGGGAGGGGGGGCGGTGTGTGACCCCTCGAGGTATAATTCATTTCCCATAACTCTCTTCTGCAGCCAGAATGCGATGACGATCCTTTGTCAGAGGGGACATGAGCAAACGTGTTTTCTCTCTGAAATTCGAGAGGGGCCACTCATTCCTCCACAAGTTCTTGTGAGCACCTGCTCGGCATCAGGCAGAACTAGACCCATTCACTTGGGAATCCCCGGTTCTTAGGGTCTTTGCATGTTACGCTCACAGCTGTTCTCATGCCCAGAATCGGTCCACGCCGGCAGGTGGCGAGGGAAGATGCCACCCACTCTGTCATTCTTTCTGTCTTTCCCCAGTTGGTCCGGCTGAGAGCCACCAGCTGGGGCAGCATCACCCTCCTCTTCCCGAGGGGTGGGCTGGTGCTCCCTGAGGGTGGGGGGTGGGCTGGTGCCCCCTGCGGTGGGGGGAGGCTGGTGCTCCCTGGGGGTGAGGAGGACGCGGCCTTCCCAGAACTAAGACAGCAGCTGAGCGCTCGGCCCTCACGCATCTTTCTTTGCTGTTTCAGTTTTACGGAGTTTCTGGACCCGTTCCAGAGAGTCATCCAGCCGGAGGAGATCTGGCTGTACAAAAACCCCCTGGTGCAGTCGGACAACATCCCCACCCGCCTCATGTTTGTAAGTACCAGGTCTCCCGCTGGCTCGGCCTTTCTCCCACGTACAAACCCAGTGAGTTTCCCCTTCCGCTTTTCTAACCCCCGGAGACGGGGAGCACCTGAGAGAAAGACGGTGAGCAGTCCATCAGGTTCAAGTTCAAAACCAAATGGTGGTGGGCGCCGCTGGCTCACACGAAGAGTGATGGTGGGCGCTGGGAGGAGGGGCCTGCCGGCCGAGCTGCGCTGGCTGTCCCCAATATTCACAGTGAAGTCGCTGCAGACTGCAGCTCGCCTGCTGCGAAGAGAAGCTGAGGTCTTTGCCACGGGTTTCAGCCGGTCAGCTGCCCGCCACCGACCAGGCGCCCAGTGTGACGCCACCCCTGGGTAGTGCCTGCGTCTCGGCTTCTGGAATGAGAGGGCCAGCGCCCACATCGCGTGGCTACGCTGGGGTGTTTGTGCGTCACCTGCCCCACGGCAGCCGCACCCTCTGAGACCCCCTCCTCGCAGGCCCTTGGTGGCGCGTGGGCAGATGGTCTCAGTGAGCCCCACCCACACACCGTGGAGGAGGGTCTTTAGTTCCACGGTGGCAGATGCAGAACTGCGTTCCAGCGAGTGAGTGGCAGGGCCGGGACCCCATCTGAGCAGCCAGCCCCGAGCCCCGCTTCTGCGAGGCTGCCCTCGGGCTGGGACCGGGTTCAGGGCTCCGGGCTGGTTCCGGCCTCGCTGTGGGCGGAGAGGAGCCCTCCAGGCGATGAGAGAGGAAGGTCACTCCTCTTTGCCAGCCCTCCTGCCTCTGGCGACAGCGGCCCTGGTCCCACAGCTCTCCCAGAGCACACGAGAATCATGGTTGCGTTTTGAAAGAGATCCTCTGATTTTATGGAGGAACTCTTGTCATTAGCGATGATGGGAAGGTCTTTGTGTCTGCAAACTCCTTCAACGGACCCGAGCACTAGTGAGCACTCAAGTCTAATTTCCATCGCTTTTTAATCATTGCTTTTCTGCTGGAAAATAAACTGGATTTTCATCAATCTTAGAGCAATTAAAAACTAGGGTGGTTATAAGGAGATCACTACCTAACACTTGAGTATTAAATGAGACTTCTTCCATTTTGGCTCTAAGTCAAATCTGTGAATCCTAGAACAAAGGAACCGGGGTGTCTGACTAGTTTACTGTGTGGCTTTCATGGGGCGGGGGGGAGCGTCTCTTTATCACGTACCCCCCGTTCTTCAAGTTCCATGTGCTGTGAAACATAGTTTAGAGATGAGTGTTCGTGTGGGGTGACGTGAGAAATTTGTGGCTGTGTCCTGGGCTTAGGTGAGCAATGGATTGTTTCAAAGTCTAGATACAAATGCTAAGATTTCTGGGTGCGGAGCAGGAGAGCTGAGGCAGGGAGCCGTGCTGAGACGCCCCGTGGCCATCGAGCCACGAGCCTGAGGGTGGGTCTCCCGGGTGTGCCCTTGCCTCCCGGTCGTTGGGCAAACTCCCGCTCAGGTTCTGAGCCTCTTTGGGAGAGTCTTCCCAGCGGCCGTTCTTTCTGGGTCCTGTTCTTGTCTAACTGGGGTATCATCCAGGTTGTCCTGTAAGGTTTTCTTCAGTGTTTGAGGTGGGACTGTGGGTCATGGCAGAGCTGTTTGCTGTCACTGAGTTGCGTCTCTGTTGGGAGTGGAGGCCTGTTCTGTGGCCTAACGTGAGAGGAACAAGGAGCCAAGGACGTTCTGACCTTGACTCTCACTTTGTACTGAAGTGAGCATGCCCTCAGCCGCCGCTGTTGGTTTTTTATTTATTTACTAGGAGCCCGTTGCACGAAGTTTCATGCAATAGACTTTTCCTTCACCTGGCTGCCGGCACCAGTTTTCCTCTGGCCACCCGCCGATCAGAGCGCCTCCCGCCAGCACGAGAGGAACTCAGATCGGGAGGCGCTCCGATTGGGCGGGTGGCCAGAGGAAAACTGGTGCTGGTGCCGGCAGCCACGCAATCGGCCACCCCGAGTTCCACCACCAGCGTCTTCCGCTGGCCCCATGCGCTCCTACCGCCAGCCAATCAGCCACCCTGAGTCCCACCCCCTGAGCCTCCAGCCGGCCCAATCGTGGGCGTAGCGGAGTGATGCAATTTGCATATTACCTTTTTATTATGTAGGATTTATTCGACGTGGGATGGTTGGTCGTGAGCCTGCAGGGAGCAAGCTCCTGCAGACTTCTCCACGTCCACATTTCTTTGCCTCCAGTTCTTATGTCCAAAGACAGGGAACCACAGACAGGCCTTTGCAGGAGGGTAGTCACTGCTGTTTAAACACCGAGTGGGTCTGAGCGGGCTGTCACCAGCATCAGCGCCGAGGAGACGGAGCCCCGCCTGTCCTGGGTGCGTGCTTGAGGGGCGTGAGAGCTCTGGGCCTGGTGGAACCCCCAGACATCCGGACTCCCCAGGAGTGAGTGTCCTCCTGTCGCCTCTCGAGTGGCCCTGGGGCAAGCTCTGCTGCTCCGCTTCCCTGAGTCTCTTCCCGCAGCTGCCACAGACCTGGGCACCTTCTCCTGGATGCCCTCGGGGGCACCTGCTTGTTTGAGGTGTGAACAGCCAGGGCCTTCAGGGCCACAGCTGATGAGAGGGCTCGTCAGGCTCGCTGCTCCCACTCGTGGTCAGAAAGGAACAGTGAGCAGAGGGGTTCTCAGGTCTCATGGACGGTCTCTGCAGGCAGTTCCCACACGCCCCCCGCCCCGCCCACGATGTTCTGAGCTCTGGTTGGAGGAGGCAGCAAAGCCTGTTCGTATGGATGAATTCTGTCCTGACAAACATACCTTCTGGCCATGCTTTGTCCTGTTAGGAAGCCCCTCTTCCTCATTGTAGACCAGGTGTGGGAGGCAGACCACCTGCCCTCAGAGCCTGCCCGCTCCCACCAGCTGTGTCCTCAGCCTTATCGCGGAGTCTCAAGGGGGCCAGGGAGGCCCGGCCGTGGTGAGGAGAAGGGACTCCGTGCCTGTGGCACCTGTGGCACCTGAGCAGAGCCTGCCTCACAGCGGGTTCTGCAGGGTGTTGTTTGCACCCGAATCCCACCTCCTGGTTCATTCCGGTGCTCCCTGCGCGTCTGTGTGCTGTGGGTCCGGGCGGGAAAGGACCTGAGGAAAGGAAGAGAAAACGTTCCTGCTCACAGACTGGTCTCTGCTGTGCGGAGATGAGTATTCAGCAGAACGCCGAGGGGAATGAATGATGGACGCTGAGCAAGCCCCACGGGCTCTCGTGTGGCCGGAGAGCTGGGGTGGGGGGGAGCACTCCCCCACCTGCTGCAGGGAAGGACGTGAGGGGCTTCCTGGCAAAGACGAGTCATCATAATTACAGATGAGTCCTTTCTGTTTGAAAAGCCACCACTTGAAACACGGCTCTGGCAATTACACATCAATTACAACCTGCAATCAGACCTTAGTTCAAGCGTCTGGAGTCTGCAGCATAGATGCAAAGCCTCCCCCTCGGTTGGGTCAGGAGTTCAGTCAGATCATCCATCAGGGAGCCCAATGCAGCCACTGGCCCTGATGACCCATCAGCCACTGGCCCTGATGACCCATCAGCCACTGGTCCTGATGATTGATCAGCCATTGGCCCTGGTGGTCAATCAGTCACTGGTCCTGATGGTCGATCAGTCACTGGTCCTGATGGTTGATCAGCCAGTGGTCCTGATGGTCAATCAGTCACTGGTCCTGAATATCAATCAGCCTCTGGCCCTGATGACCCCTCAGCCTCTGGTGGCCATGATGGTCAATTAGCCACTGGCCCTGATGGTTAATCAGCCAGTGGCTATGATGGTCGATCAGCCACTGGTCTTGATGGTCGATCAGCCATTGGCCCTGGTGGTCGATCAGTCACTGGTCCTGATGGTCGATCAGCCAGTGGCTATGATGGTCGATCAGCCACTGGTCTTGATGGTCGATCAGCCATTGGCCCTGGTGGTCGATCAGTCACTGGTCCTGATGGTCGATCAGCCAGTGGCTATGATGGTCGATCAGCCATTGGCCATGGTGGTCGATCAGCCATTGGCCCTGGTGGTCGATCAGCCACTGGTCCTGGTGGTCGATCAGTCACTGGCCCTGGTGGTCGATCAGCCATTGGCCCTGGTGGTCGATCAGCCATTGGCCCTGGTGGTCGATCAGCCACTGGTCCTGGTGGTCGATCAGTCACTGGTCCTGATGGTCGATCAGTCACTGGTCCTGATGGTTGATCAGCCAGTGGCCCTGATGGTCCATCAGTCACTGGTCCTGATGGTTGATCAGCCAGTGGCCCTGGTGGTCGATCAGTCACTGGTCCTGATGGTCGATCAGTCACTGGTCCTGATGGTCGATCAGTCACTGGTCCTGATGGTTGATCAGCCAGTGGTCCTGATGGTCGATCAGCCACTGGTCCTGATGGTCGATCAGTCACTGGTCCTGGTGGTCGATCAGTCACTGGCCCTGATGGTCGATCAGTCACTGGTCCTGATGGTTGATCAGCCAGTGGCCCTGGTGGTCGATCAGTCACTGGTCCTGATGGTCGATCAGCCACTGGTCCTGATGGTCGATCAGTCACTGGTCCTGATGGTCGATCAGTCACTGGTCCTGATGGTTGATCAGCCACTGGTCCTGATGGTCGATCAGTCACTGGTCCTGGTGGTCGATCAGTCACTGGCCCTGATGGTCGATCAGTCACTGGTCCTGATGATTGATCAGCCACTGGTCCTGATGGTCGATCAGCCAGTGGCCCTGGTGGTCGATCAGTCACTGGTCCTGAATATCGATCAGCCTCTGGCCCTGATGACCCCTCAGCCTCTGGTGGCCCAGCGCTGTCCTCACAGACACGTCTGTTCTCTCTTCCAGGCCATTTCTTTCCTCACGCCCCTGGCTGTGATCTGTGTGGTGAAGATTATCCGGCGAACAGACAGGACTGAAGTTAAGGAAGCATTCCTAGGTAGGGTATCCACGGTTCTGGTTCTAGGGGTGGGCAGGACTGAATTAGATGCTGGGTTTAAGGAAACCTCAGTTGCTCCCAGCTAACGTTTCTCTGGGTCAAATCAAGCTTGGGAGAAGCAGACGATGCGTTGTAAGCGGGGAAGGTCCAGGGCACCGGTGGACCCTCCCCTGCAGCCCGTGGCCGCTGTCCGTTGTGCTGAACGTTAGCGTCCGCCTCCCTCCGGGACGGGTGCTGCTCGGGCTCAGCGCAGGGCAGCTCTTGGTGGTGAAAGAAAGTGAACCGGACACTTTGTCACCACTGCCTGTCCGTCTCACGTTTGTGGCGAATAAGCCCACGTTACAGGCAGCTCAGAAATCGACCGTGTCCACACTCCCAGAGACCCTGGCTCCGTCATTTCTCGGGCCTGGCCACGGAGGTCGTGATCTCCCCCTTCCCCCCGCAGGCCAGGCGAGGACCCAGCTGCTCATCTGTGGCTTTGGGTTTGGTGGTCACGCGGCCCAGTGTCCGAGGCTGGTGGTGGGAGGTCAGCTTTTCCAGCCGGGGCACCGGAGCCCCTCCCACCCATGGCCCGAGCGGCCGGGCTGGGTTAGGATGGATATCACTGTGGTCCCAGGATGTCCTGTTGGGGGCCTTCTCAACTGACCTGGAAATCCCTCCCCCTCACTTTAAAAAAATTGTCTTTATTCTTGAAAGTATTGCAGAGTCTCCCTCCCCCCCCCATTGACCCCTTCCCCCTCCCCACTCTCCCCTCCCCTCCCAGGCCTTCACCACACTCTTGTCTGTGTCCGTGGGTTATGCATAGATGCATACGAGTTCTTTGGTTAATCTCTTCCCATGCCCCCACCCATCTCTGCCTTCCTGTTCCATGCTTCCATGTCTCTGGATCTATTTTTGTTCATCAGTTTATGTTCTTCCCACATATGAGTGAGGTCATGGGGTACTTGTCCTTCTCTGACGGGCTTATTTCCCTCAGCACCACACTCTCAGGCCCCTCCCTGCTGTCTCAGGGTCAGAGGTCCTTCTTCTTTACTGCTGCCTAGTGTTCCACAGTGTAGACATCCCACAGCGTTTTATCACTCGTCTGCTGATGGGCACGGGGCTGTGTCCAGCTCTCCGCTCTTGTACACGGTGCTGCGATGAGCATAGGGCTGCATATGTTCTTTCTGATGGTGTTTCAGATGCTTAGGATATATTCCCAGAAGTGGGATCGCTGGGTCAGAGGGCAGTTCCATGTTTAATTTTTGAGGAAACTCCAGACTGTCTTCCACTGTGGCTGACCCGTCTGCATTCCCACCCCTTGCCCTCACGGTTTCTTCATCTCCCCTCTGGTATGAGACCCCAAGACCTGGGACTGTGGGGAAGGGCCTCGGGGTGATTTGCCAGTGGCTCTTGAGGTCTGGCCGTGGCTTTCTCCGGGCTTCCTCGCTCTCGGTGAGTCTTCCTGAGGAGGCATTTCGAACTGCACCCCAAACCCGCCTCCTCACGTTAACAGAGAAGGGGGAGGTGTCGGGCGTCCTGTTTGCCTACACAAATGAGAGCCTGCCCTGGAGAAACGATGGAGAGCCTCGTGTTTCTAAAAAGCCCTTCTTTTAGGAAGCCTTAGAAACAGGGGGAGGGAAGGGCTTTAAAAAGCAAGGACCGGCCTGGCCCACATGGCTCCGTGGTTGAGCATCGACCTAGGAACAGGAGGTCACAGTTCAATTCCCAGTCAGGGCACAGGCCTGGGTTGTGAGCTTGATCCCCAGTAAACAAAAGTGACCCAGGGCCTCGGAGCCTCAGGGACACGTGCTGGTGAGCAGGTGCCCAGGGTTCGGGCCTCTTGCCGGCCAGCTCACACCACGTGGCTTTGCATTTTGCCAGCAGACAGCCTGGCTGGCCTCTGAGCCCACAGAGCTGTGGGTGCTGCAGACCAGCCCTCACACCAGACCCCGGCTGCTATCCGTCAGGAAGCTCCGGATCGGGTCACTCATTTCCTGCTCGCGGCCTTTCCTGCATCTGCACTCGGCGGTCTCCTCTCTGGTGTCTGCCCGAGAGGCCATGCCGATGCCCTGGGGTGCTGCTCAGATGGAAATAACTCAGGTCGCTTCCAGAAGGAGGAGTCTGGCTGTGTTCTGGCAGCAAGGAGCTCCCCATGGCTCTCATGAGGAGATGCCCTCCGCCCTCAATATTGTCACCCCAGACCCCCCTCTTCTCTTCTCCTTCCAGCTTTCGGGTCAGAAGTGAGGCTGCCAGCTGTGGGCGGTACGTGACATGCACACGCTTTCCAGCTCTGCTACTTGGGTCTTTTAAAGACCCGCTCTGTGCGGCGGCGAGCCAGTGGTGCAGAGGCCGGGGTGTGGGGTTCTGGATTGACGCCTCCCCTTAAAGTTCCCTGAGGCACTGGCAGCTCAGCTGGAGACGCTTCCTCCCGGAGACCTTGTCTGTGCCAGAGGCCAGGCCAGGACCACGTGGGAAGTCGGACCGGCTGGAGCACAGCAGTGCGCCCTCGGACCACGGTGTGGGGGAGACCCAGTCACGTCCTGGTGTCCTCACAGCCTGTCCGTCGTCATGGCTCGGGGAGAAGCGGCATGAAGACCATCCGGGGATCCCCTTCTCTGCCCAGGAGACCTTCCAGCAGGCCCCGAGCTTGCGAGAGGGCAGGAGGCCAGCGTTTAGGAGGAGGGTCTGTGCACGCGGGATGCAATCAGAGGGTTTCCCTGAGTTTCCTACTCCCAGTTTCCATTTCTGCTCCCCCCCCACCCCCCCGCCCCAGGCGTGGTGTCTGAGTGGTAGGACCACGCAGCTGAGCCGCCCGTGGCCCCTCCCTCCTCGCCGCCCCTACCCCCAAGATACACAGTTCCCCCCTCACACTCAGGTGGTAAATCTTCCTCTGACAAAGGTGTTCATTGGAACTGGTTGCTCCCATTCTCTCTGCTTCCCCCGACGTGTTAAAAGCAGGTGGGCTTTCCATGTGCACATGCAGCACAGCTGCTGGGTCCACTCGTCCCGATGGGCACTGGGCTGCTTCCAGATCTTGGCTGTTGTAAAAGCGCAGCAGTGAGCACAGGGGACACACATTCTTCTGAGAGGCGTTTGGGTTTCTTAGGATATTTTCCAGAAGTGGGATCCCTGGGTCATACTGTTTCTTTTTTTCTTTAATTTTTTGGTTTTTATTAGTCTTTACCCGAGGATATTTTTCCATTGATTTTTTTTTTTTTTAGAGAGAATGGAAGGGAGAGGGAGAGACACAGAGAGAGAAACATCAGTGTGAGAGATACATTGATTGGTTGCCTCCTGCACGCACCCTGACCAGGGCCGGGGATCAAGCCTGCAACCAAGAGGTATGTGCCCTTGGCTGGAATCAAACCCGGGACCCTTCAGTCCGAGGGCTGATGCTCTACCCACTGAGCCATATTGGCCAGGGTTACTGTTTCATTTTTAATTTTTTGAGGGAAATCCATATTGTTTTTCACACTGGCTGCACCTGTCTGCATTCCCACCAATAGTACGTGAGGGTTCCCTTTTCTCTGCATCGTTGCCAACATTTAATGTTGGTTGATTTGTTGATGATGCCATCCTGACAGGTGTGAGGTGATCGGTTCCTCAGCTGTAAAGAAGAAGGAAGTCTCACCTTTACGGCAGCATGGATGCACCTGGAGAGCATTATGCTAAATGAAATCAGAGAAAGACACGTACCATAGGGTCTCACTCACGTGGGATCTAATGAACAAAAATAAGCGAACAGTCTCATAGATACTGAGAACAGCCTGACAGCTGTCAGAGGGGAGGGAGATTGGGTGAAAAAGGTGACGGGATTGAGCAAAAAATACACTGGTGGACACAGACGGCAGTGCAGTGACTACCGGAGGAAAGGTGGGGGGAGAGGATAAATGGAGTAAATGGTGATGGGAGAGACCCAGTGATGGGCAACCTTTTGAGCTTGGTGTGTCAAACTTCGCCAAAAAACTGAGCATAACTTGGGTAGTGTGTCACTTTGAGGAAAAAACATTATTTCGCAAATGTTTCATCCTCGGCATGTGGCCGCCTCAGCGGCCGCATGTCATCAGAAATGGCTACGCGTGTCAGTGCTGACACGCATGTCATAGGTTCGCCATCACTGGACTAGACTGTGGGTGCTGTAGGATTGTGCACCTGAAACCTTTGTAATCTTATTAACCAAGGTCACCCCAGCCCAACACAAACATCTTAACAAGGCAAGCGGCTTTCTCCATCTCTCCCCTGTGCCCGCAGTGCCCCCTGCCACTCCAAGCTCTCTCTGCTCGTAGGACAACACGCTCGTCCCCTGGTGGCCATGAGTAGCCCTGGGCAGCTATTTCCGGGAAACGTCCCTGCACCGCTCTTCCCACGCGAGTCTCGGCTCCTGTTGAGTCCTTTGTTTGCCAGAGGGAAGGGCAGCTCCTGTGCTTCGTCGTTCAGCAAAGCAATGGGACGGGCATCCGAGGGCTCTCCGTGTGCACGGCATCTGAGCTTCCCGCACACGGACTCGCCACGTGTGAGGTCGCAATGAACACGGGGGCGACGCCCTTGCAGGGCAGCTCTCTGACTCGGTCACTCGCACCCTTGGATGGCCTGTCCCTCAGGCATCAAAGTCCTTCGGAGCCGGGGAGCCCCTGCTGGGTATTTTAAAGGAATATCCCGGGATTCCTGGTGCTTTAGGCCAGCCTTCTCAGAACCCGCCCGGGAGTGGGACTCCTCCCCTCAGACACAGCCGCCTGCTAGATAACAGTTGGCAGCTGTTGGCAGGTCAACAGGAGGGAGTTGCCGCTTTCAAACTGAAAAGCTCTGCACAGCAAAAGGAAGCGACAACAAAACAGAGGTAGCGGCCAAATGGGAGATGATATTTGCAAACAGGAGCCCCGACAAAGGTCTAATATCCAAAACATATAAAGAACTCAAAAAACTCAACACCAGTCCAACAACCCAAGAAGAGCATGGCCATAGGGTGGGTGGGTGGGAAGAGATCAACCTAAGAACTTGTATGCCTATATGCATAACCTAGGGGTGCAGACAAGGGGTGCTGAGGGCCTGGGATGGGGGGAGCAGGGGCAGGAGCAGGCTAGGTCAATGGGGAATAAAGGAAACATATGTAATACTTTCAAAATAAAGATTTACTAGTGAAAAAAAAAAAAAAAAGGCCATAGAACCTGAACAGACACCTCTCCCAAGAAGACGTACAAATAGCCTATCGATATATGAGATGTTCAACCTCGCTGGCAATGAGGGGACTGTACATCAGAAATACGGTGAGAGCCCACCGCACGCCTGCTGGAAGGGCTGTTATCAACAAGACAGGTGATAGCAAGACTGGAGAAGAGGGAGCCCTCGTCCGTGCACTGCTGGTGGGGAGGCTACAGCCACTCTGAGTCCCTCAGAAAAGCTGCGACTAGAGCTACCACAGGACCCAGCAGTCCACGCCCGAAACCTGTATGACCACGTTAACCAGCATCACCCCGTAAGTTCAATAAAATAAAAAGGATAATTGCCAAATGGGAGTGTCGTTTGCAGAAGGACTTTCTCATGAGAACTGTGTCTGAGAAGGTTGCAGAAGGAAATGAGAAGTTCACGCTTTTTGCTATCAGCAAAAGAAACTGCCGGTGCGGCATTACATCTGCCCGTGACAGATGGCTCCTCGGTGATACTGAGCATGCCGTCGAGGAGGAGATAAATCTCCGGCTCAGGACTCAGGATTTTATGAGTCGCTCTCTGAAGTCCTGTCCTAATCACATTTTACTCGCCACCCAACCATCCCTGTGTTTAAAGCTGCTGGCTCGTCTTCCTGCGGCCGTAAAGGAAGTAGCGCTTTGTGATGTGGGGGATGGTTTTGACTTTTGAGACCAGCTGGTCACTTTTCTGTCTGTGGTTCTGTCTCGCAGCCGTGTCCTTGGCTCTCGCTCTGAACGGCGTCTGCACAAACACGATTAAGCTGATCGTGGGCAGGTGAGTTCCCCGGAGAAACGGCTGTGACCGAGGCGCTCGGGGTCACCCGTGCAGGCACCTGGGCCGCAGGGAGGGCACAGCACGAGGCAGATGCCGCTCGGCTGGCCCCCCTCCGATGCTGTCCTGGGGTTGTGTCCTCAGCACAGGTCTTTCCTCCCTTTGAATTCCCAGCCCATCCCAGGAAGCAGGAGGTCGGTAGTAAAGAGGGTTCCACCGACTCCACTTCCTTGTGGGCCGGGGCCGGGGCCGGGGCCGAGGCCGGGATTCCCAGTCCATCCTGTGCTCCCAGGGCCTCTGACACCCACTCGCTCATCGGTTTTGCCTCCAGAATCAATCAGGTCACCCTTTACCGTTCTCTCGGGGACGAGAAGGGTGGATCGGCACGGAGATGCTCTTACCTTCCTGGGAAGTGATTTCTGTTCTCCGTGTCTTGCCTTCTTCCCCGCCTGCCTGGGAGGGCCGGTCTCCGTAGAGGAGAGCAGCCAAAAGGCCTGAACTCGAGACCTGCCTGGGCCCTGACCAGGTGTTGGCCTCAGGCAGGTTATCTCCCCGCAGAGCCTCGGCCTTTACTGATCATCTGCTGGGGGCAGGGGAGGGACATGGGTCGGCAGGCGGTCCATGACCTGGGCTGCCACGCCCATGAGCAGCCCGTGCTTAGAGCTGCCAGGGGCCCTGCTGGAATGCTGGTTCTCAGGCCTGCCTGCTCGGAGGTGTGGTTCAGTAGGGGAAGACTCTGATAGATGACTGGAATTGATTATTGGCATGGTATTGGTGATTCCTGGGGCCTACCTCCTAGAGCTGGTGGGGGGGGGGGTGAGCCCGTGTGTGTGAACGGTGCCCCAGTGCGTGTGGAAAAGGGGCCTCATGTTTGCAGCCGTGCCCAAGGTGGCGTTGCTGGGTTGACTCCTTGAGAGGTGGTTGGCCATCGGCCACCGCACACCTGGGAGAAAACCCTCCCTGGAACGAGGCAGAATGGCAGGGTGAGGTGTGTGGGTGCAGGAACCCATTGGGGGGCAGGGTTCAGAGCTGGCCCTGTGTGACCTGGAGGGGGTACCCTTGGAAGCCTGCGTTCTGCACTTGTAAAGTGAGATGCCCCGGGGGCGGCCGCAGGGTTGTCACGGGACCCGCACAGCTGCGCACTCAGCACCATCTGATCCCAGCCCGAGCCCAGGCTGCGGCAGGAGGCCCGTGCACTCCCCTGCGGAGGGCGCTCTCCCACCGCACTGCGCGGCCGGGCACTCGCTCATGGGACCTTCGGGGTCCTTTCGGGGGGAGCTGAGCCCTGCTGTCTGGGGAGAGCCAGCCGGCCACCTAGAGTCCCAGTGAAGGGACAGGAGCCCCCCTGAGGCTTGGATCCCGAGGCAGCCTCAATGCAGGGCCCTGGGCGGGTGGGGTGCTGACGTCACCAGCGCTGAGTGAGGTTCCTCCTGAGCCCCGTTCCCCTCAGGCCTCACCTTGTAGGTGGTGGCCTCTCCCTGACAGAAGTGGAAACAGGCTCAGGAGGCACTTGACCTTCCCGAGATCAGGACACTCCTGGGAGGCAGAGCAGGAGTTCAGCTCGGGTTTCTCTGACCCGAGGCCTAAGCTCTACCCGGACTGTCTGTCTGTCCGTCCTGTTTGGGACCCTGGGCAGAGCTGGGGTGTGGCCGGAGGGGCTGGGGTGTGGCTGGAGGGGCTGGGTGTGGCCGGAGGAGTTGGGGTGTGGCTGGAGGGGCTGGGTGTGGCCGGAGGAGTTGGGGTGTGGCCGGAGGAGTTGAGTGGAGGGCTGGCGGGGTCAGCTTGGGCTCGTGACGGCAGCGTTTACATGGAACGTGTCCATGGTGTCTCTTGTAGACCGCGCCCCGATTTCTTTCACCGCTGCTTTCCAGATGGGGTGATGAACGCGGAGATGCACTGCACGGGGGACCCCGAGCTGGTGTCCGAGGGCCGCAAGAGCTTCCCCAGCATCCACTCCTCCTGTAAGTGCCGCGGACACGGGTTCCCCGCGGTTCCCGGTCGCCCCACGGGGTCAGGGGGGGGACAGTGAGGGTGTGTGTGTTGGGCTCTGTTTGTCTCCTCGCTGTGGGGCGTCGGCTCACAAACAGGATCTTCAGCTTCAGGATAAGCGTGGACGCGGCTCCAGGGCTCAGAAACGTTGGTGCAGCTGCCCAGCAGGTGTCACACGTGACCTTCATCCACGTCCTGTGACTCGGGTGCTGGACCGTGCTCCCTGGGCCTGCTGCCTTGTAGCTCCGGGTTCACTCTAGTTTATTCCCTCAGGGACGGCGCTGTGTGTGTGTGTGTGTGTGTGTGTGTGTGTGTGTGTGTGTCTGTACCACTATGTAGCACACATATGTATACATGTATGCCTACACACAGTATGTAATCTATTATAGATGTTCCAGCTGGGACCAGCCTTAAGGTCAAGACTAAATAGTATGAATGGGGTACAGGGAGGTGTGGTAGGAAGAGAGGGGTGCAGGGAGGTGTGGTGGGGAGAGGGGTGCAGGGAGGTGGTGGAGAGAATAGGGTGCAGGGAGGTGTGGTGGAGGAAGAGGGGTGCAGGGAGGTGTGGTGGAGGAAGAGGGGTGCAGGGAGGTGGTGAAGAGCGTGGGGTGCAGGGAGGTGTGAAGAGCGTGGGGTGCAGGGAAGTGTGGTGGAGGGAGAGGGGTGCAGGGAGGTGGTGGAGAGAGTGGGGTGCAGGGAGGTGTGGTGGAGAGAGAGGGGTGCAGGGAAGTGTGGTGGAGAGAAGGGTGCAGGGAGGTGTGGTGAAGGGAGAGGGGTACAGGGAGGTGGTGGAGAGAGTGGGGTGCAGGGAGGTGTGGTGGAGAGAGAGGGGTGCAGGGAGGTGTGGTGGAGAGAGGGGTGCAGGGAGGTGTGATGGAGAGAACGGGACTTGGGAGGGTGGCAGTGCCCGCTCTGCCCGGCACCAGCTCTGCGAGGACCTCCCTGTGGTCAGTGGGGAGAGGACGCCCCGTCCTGTGGGTGAGGGTTGGGATAAGCGATGCTGGCCCCGGCATTTTGCAGCGCAGCCGTTCCCAAGCGTTCGGTGCGTTGTCTTGTTTGATCCACTCGCATGTGTCAGGTACTTGGTGTTAATGGACGTCGTTGTCCGTGTTGCTCTATCGCCAAAGCCGAGGTTCCGGGCTGTCGTGCACGTTCGCTCCGTCGCGTTCGCCGAAGGGCTTCGTGTTGGGCACGGTGCCAGGCGCCGGGGATACAACGGTAAACAAGATGCATCATGCCGGCCGGCACGGCTCAGTGGTTGAGCGTCCACCCATGAGCCCCTCCTCGCCCCCGTGGGCCACGTGTGGTTCCTCATGGCTGTTCCAGACCTTCGGCTCTTAGCTCAGACTTCCAGTTTGGGCCCAAGATCGTTCAAGATATGACGTGTATTCTAAAGATGAAAATTCAAATCACCACATGTCCTCTGTAATAGACACATTTTGGGATGTGGGTAGATTCATGGATTGATAAATGGGTGAAAGGAAGGAGAGAAATCAGTCCATCAATCAATCGATCGATCAATCGTGAGCCAACGTGTTTCACAAAACCCTCCTCTGGAAAGTGTCCAAGCCCTGAGTGGTGCCGACCTCAGCTGGCGCAGCCGTGGGCACATATGCCTCTGTGTTTTCTCTGACCCGTATTGGTGTGCGCATCCTTAGAAAGGTGTGTCCTTCTTTTCCCTTTCGCATGAAACTCAGAGACATCCCCGAGTCACTGCCCTCGGGGTCCCCAGCCGCCGTCCCCCTCCAGTCTCCTCCTCCCGCCTCCCAGGGCCTGGGCTGCCTCTCCCGTCCGCTGGCATCTGCTTGGGAAATGCAGTCACTTTAGTGGTAGCTGGACCAGCTTCGTTAGGAGGCGAAGTCGGCCGGAGGACATGGCACCGCTCTCTCCCCAGCCACGTCGGGGGTGTGGGTGGCAGGGCTGGGCCACCTTGGGGAGAAAGGAGGACCAGCAGGACCCACTGCCCTGGCCCAGCCCCAGCTGAGTGAGGGACGTCCCAGGTCCCAGCAGCCGGAGTCCCAGGGACACTCGGCATCTGCAGCGCCAACACCTTGTCGCTGCCACCGCTCCCAGCACGTTCTTGCCTGTGGACCCCGAGGTGGAGAGCCGGGCCTGAGGGTCCCTGGAACGTCACCCCGTTTCCTCACTCTGCCCCGGGGGAGAGGGTTCGAGGAGGTGCAGCGCGAAGGCCGCTGGACGAAGGCTTGGCTGTGCTTCAGCTTTGCGTTTAAATCCTTCCCAGGAATGAAACTTGGACCTGGGTGACCTCCCCGACGCCCGGGTGCACACGTGCCATCTTCCCCTTCCGTCCTCTCGCATGGAGGCCCCCGATGCCTCGCGGCTCCTCCATGTTTCAGGCCGTGAGACGGGCTGAGCGTCCCTCTGAGCAGCTGTGGACGAAAGGGGCCACATGCTGACCTGACAGCTCAGGGGAGGCCTGCGTGGCCGTCCTGCAAACTCAGAGACCTAAAGTGACCACAAAGGATGGTCTGAAATTAAACTTGAACTAAAAGCAGTGATGGTGGGCAGTCACCTCCTAGGCTGCTATCTTCCCTGACAAGGTCAACCATTACCGTAACTGAGTCTGTCTTTTTGCATCTATGATAACACACCCTTGAAATGTGTGGGTAACTTGTAACTTCCCCTTTTCTGGAGCCCCTGGGGCACAGCCTAATGTGCTGGGCACCAGGACAGATACCACCAATTCCTTCATTATCATGTTAATTGTTCCTGCACCCACCTAAGTATGTGTCCATCATTTTAGGTTTTATCCAATCCCAGGGGTTTCTCCGCTTTGCTTTCTCCCACCTCTCTAATCTGTCACCAATGGATTTCATGTAACCCACCTACGTCCCTTCCTTTGATGGCAATGTATAAATACAGATGTAACCCGCCATTCTCCGGAGCATTATCTCAATTCATTGAGGTTCTTCTTCCTGGCATATGTTGACAGTTTGGCCCAAATAAACTCACAAAAATTCTTTACAGATTTCAGTGGTTTTTTACGTTAACACAGCCGAGCAGCTTCTTGAATAATTCACCGGGAATTCTAGTCTGGGATCCCCAGCCAGGCTGGAGCGAGTTGAGTTTTCTCTCCATGCGAGTCAGGGTTCTCCAGAGAAGCGGAACCAATGGTGTAGCTATAATGAGATTCACGGTGAGGAATTTTAATACATAATTCATGTAATTATGGAGGCTGAGACGTCCCGCGATCTGCCATCTGCAGACAGGGGGACTAGGGGGCGGGGTGGGGCAGAGAGCTGGGGGTAAGTTCCAGTTTGGGTTCAAGGCCCAAGAACCAGGTGCTGATGGCGAGGGTCCCAGTCCAGGGGCGGGAGGCCGGCATTCCAGCTCACGCTCTCCAGCAGTTTCTCCCTTCCTCCACCTTTCAGTATGTTTTTATTTATTCCAGAGAGGAAGGGAGAGGGAGAGAGAGAAACATTAGTGATGAGAGAGAACCATTGATCGGCTGCCTCCTGCACACCCCTTACTGGGGATCGAGCCCACAACCCGGGCTTGTGCCCTGACAGGGAATCGAACCGTGACCTGCTGGTTCATAGGTCGACGCTCAACCACTGAGCCACGCCGGCCGGCCATACGCCCAGCACTTTTCCAGGGTCAGGACACCGGCTTCCAACAGCTCCTGGCTGCGTGGACTCTCCTCCGAGGCCTGCAGCGCTGTTTCCTGCCGGGACGCCCCTCCAATGCCCTGTGACTCCCGCTCCTTCCCAGGACCTTATACACAGCGATGCCTCCCGGTCCCCTCAAGCTTTCTCTCCTCCGAGAGCCCATTTGTTCCTTTCCTGACGCTCTCCACGGTTTGTCATCACTTCTGTTTCTGCTTCCTCAGCTAAGGCCAAGAACCAAGCCTCTCATTGTTGGAGCTGAGCTTCATACCTGGCCAGCTGTGTAGCAGGAACTGAATACATGTTTGTCGGGAAAACACCTTTAAGGTAGAATCCTTAACCTTCCAGCCCAGGCGGAGATGTTGATGGTCTTGTGACGTGTGTGTCTTGTGACATTCGCCTATTTTCCTAGATCCTGGCAGGTCAGGTTCTTCGTCTTGGACAAAACCTTGCATTGTGTTAGGGAATCAAGTCATCTTTCTCTAGACCAGTGGTTCCCAACCTTCCTAACGCCGCGACCCTTTAATGCAGCTCCTCATGTTGTGGTGACCCCCAACCTAAAATTATTTCCGTTGCTACTTCATAGCTGTAATTTTGCTCCTGTTATGAATCGTCATGTAAATATCTGTGTTTTCCGATGGTCTTAGGCGACCCTGCTAGCGGTTCTCAACCTGTGGGTCGCGACCCCCTTTCTGGGGCTCCCACGCGCCCACTCTGCTCATTCCCAGGAGAGCTTCTGGCTGGCGGGCCAGTGGGTGTGTTGTCGGGATTGACGAGTGGCTGCTGCGGTGGCTGCTTTTTCTTTAAAACAAACACACGGAATTGACTGAATCCATGACCCACTGTCCCCTGAGCCTCATTCCCACATGGAAGGTTTGCTCAGTGATTGGAAGGCTGTCAGTCTTACCAGGGGGCGGTGCAGGCGGGAGCCGATGGATCTGGTGCAGGGACAGCCTGTGAAACACAGTGCAGGGAGCGGGGGCCACTGCTCTCTCCTGCTGCTGACGGAGGCAGAGAAGGCAGAGCGCCCTGAATGGAGGGGGGTGTGGGCATCAGGCACGCTGCCCCATCGGCTGCTGACTTTGACATGCTTGATCTACACTGATCTGCCTTATCTCACACCCATGTGAGAATGGGCCTTTTTCTTGGTTCTCTCTATTCTTGTTTGTTTTGTTTTGTTTTGTTTTGTTGTTGTTGATCCTCACCTGAGGATATTTTTTTTCATTGATTTCTGGAGAGTGGAAGGGAAGGTGGGTGGGGGAGAAGGAGAGAGACATCACTGTGAGAGAGCCACATTGATTGGTTATCTTCCTCATTTCAGACATGCAGACCAGGTACATATGTGTCCTTGACCAGGAATTGAACCCACGGGCGGACACTCCAACCACTGACCCACCCCAGCCAGGGCGGGCCTCTCTACTCTGATCCCTCTCGGGAGTGTCCCAGCCATTGTAGGTTTGTAATAACTTGTGAAATTTGTAGGGCCAACGCCATGTCCATGTCGTCAGGGTTGGCTGGTTTGTCTTTGCATACCAGTCTCAGTGGCTTAACACCCAGAAGGCTGTTTCCGCTTCTCCATGTAGGGTTGTCATCCCTCAGGGCCCAGACAGACAGGCTCTGCTCTCACCCAGCGTCCCAGGGAGACGAGAGCCTCGGAGTAACACTCGGCTCCTGCAGCTTCCTCCCGGACGGGACCCCCGTCAGCTCCACAGGCACCCCTCGGTGGAGCTCGTCACGTGACCACAGGTGCGGGGCATCTAACCTGTGGACTGGACGAGAGCCTGTCGTGTTCTGCCGTGTTCTCCGTGTGGTTGTGGCTGGTCCCGTCCTCTGCTCTTCCCTGTGTGTTTGAGACTCGGTTCCAGGAAAATCCTTCTCAGATTTGATTGGCCTTTTGCTGCCTCCAGGGCTCCATTGGGGGAGCGGTGGCTTCCTCCTGTCCCAGTGCGTTGTATGTTCCCGTCGTTTACCCTCCGCTCTGAAAAGGCCTGACACAGTACTTAGTAGCTAATCCACGGGCACTTGATGTTCTTATTGCTCTTGTAAATTTTATATTTTAAATTGAATTGCCTAGCTGATGGTTTCCTGCTGTCCAGCAAGGCAGTTGACTTTGGTGTATTAGTTTTTTTAATGCATAAATTTTCTAACTCTCCTAGTAATTCTAATTCCTTGTCTGTCAATTATTTGGGTTTTCTACACGGATAATTATATCACCTGCAAATAATGACAGTTTTATTTGTTTTCTTTCCAATTGTAAGCCTTTCGTTTGGTTCTCTTATCTCACTTCACTGACCAGGATTGCCCCGGTGACCTTCTGGAACCCCTGTGTCTTATTGCTGCTATGAAGGGGATCTTCAGCATTTTACCGCTAAGCATGACCTTTTTGGTAGACTTCCCTGCCCCCCTGCTCCCCATTTCCTTCTATTTCTAATTTGCTAAGGATGAATTTTGAATGTTGTGCATCTAACAAGTTGGCATTTTTCCCTTTAATGTGTCAATGTGATGATTTATAGTAATCACTTTTTAAAACATTAAGCCAGTGTTTATTCCCGGAATTAACCCACCTCAGTTAAGATGCATTCCCTGTTCACTCGCTGCTAAAAATTTGGTTGATAATATTCTGTTTATGAATTTTGTAAATATCTTTTAAGTGATATTGGTCGATTATTCTCATTTCTTGTACCACGCTTGTCTGATTTTAGAATCTCTGTTACCACACCAGAGAGAAGTACAAAAAAGATGTACAAGACCTACAAAATACACTAAAATGGCTGTTGAATTTTTATATGATTTATAGCTTAACTGCATGGTGGTCAGATGATTGATCTGTAAAAATGGCTCGTCCTTTGATCTTAAGATCCCAGGCTGGATTTGAGGCTTGGCATGTGGCCGGTTTTCATAAATGTCCCACGTGGCTTTAAAAGAACGTGAATTTTAAAATCGTTGGACATGACATAAGTCTCCTTTTGTTCTGAGCAATGTAGAACCACGCAATACCTCAGCTCTGACCAACGTACCTGGTAGCCCAGCCGCTCCATCTTCTGCCTGAACAATGCCCTTTGCATGTCCTTCTTGGCTGTACCTTGTGGTAACACGTGTATTTCATTTCTACGTGTTCCTTCGTTGACAGCCTTGGGCGGCCGCTTTATCACGTTGGGATTCTGATCTGGCCGTCGCTCCCCCTGAGCTGTGAGGGTGTTACTCTGAGGTTTTGTGCGTCAGTAGCTCGGTGTTTTGAAGTCAGGGGTCTTGCTCCTTCCTTGGCTTCCTGTTCTCCGTTCTGGATGCTTTCGGCGTCTTGTGTTTTGTTGCGTGGGTTTCCTGTCACAGCTCTTGTAGGAGCGTCATTGGCTTTCTAGCCCTCAGGTGTGTGTCCCTCAACATCCTGAGAGATCCTCAGTCGTTACGTGTGTCCATATTGTTTCTTCCCCATTTTCCTTTCATTTCTCTCTAATGTGGAACTCCAGTTAGACATCTGTTAGCCTTTCTCACCGTGTTATCCACGTCACTTAACCTCTCCTTCAAGATGTTCATGTTGTCTATCATCTATCTATCTATCTACCCATCACGTTCCAATTCTAATTCTCTATTAGGTTTTGTCTCACATGCTATTTAATCCATTTACTGAGTTTTTATAAAAGTTCAACGTTGGTCTTACAAAGTACCTGCTTCGTTATTTTTTTGTGATGATTCGTCTCTGTCTTTCTTTTTATGCTTCCCCGTAGTTTCCTTAAACCTGTTGCAAATAATGATTTTACGTTCTGTGCCTCTTACTGTCTAACGTGGTTGTGAGTCCCGTTTTCCTGCGTTGTGCCCTGAAATCTTTTGTGTTAGACTTTTCTAACTCTGGGTGTTTTACTTCTCCCCAGAACTTTATTTGGGGAATATTTTGACGTCTGGGTTGAGATCTCACGGATGCCCAGCCATTCGAGTTCTGTGTAGAAACACCCAGTCTCCCCTCCACGTTTCTCCCTACTCTCACCCTCCGTCACAGTCACACTTCTGACACCAGCCGTGTGGGGGTCTTCCCACACCAACCGATTCTCCACACCAGCCAAGCGTCCTACAGTTTAACTCAGTTCTGACGCTGAGTGTCAGATCCACAGGCTCAGGCCTCAACCCCACAAGACTGGCCCCCACACTTCAGATCTAATCCCAAGTCCAAGGTGTTGCCAGTGCATCTGGCCGATCAGCGATAAATCTCAGGTTCCCGTGACTGCCTCCTGGGTTTGGTTCATTTGCTAGAGCGGCTCACGGAGCTCAGGGAACACTGACACCTCCCACTTTATTACACTGACACCTCCCACTTTATTACACTGACACCTCCCACTTTATTACACTGACACCTCCCACTTTATTACACTGACACCTCCCACTTTATTACAGGGTGTGATGAAGACACAGGCGAATAGCCAGATGGAGAGAGACGCAGGGCAGCGTCTGGGGGCAGGGGAGGGCCACCAGGTCCAGAGCTCCTGCCCCGTGGGGTTGGGGTGCATCACCCCCCAGCATGTAGACGTGTTCACCAGCCTGGAAGCATCCAGACCCTGTGCTGTTGGGATTTCTTTTTTTTTTTTAATTAAGTTTATTGGAGTGACATTGGTCAACATGAACAAGGCTTCAGGGTGGGTCTCTGTGTTACAAAATTTGTTCGTTGCACCGTGTGCCCACCACCCGAAGTCCAATCTCCTCCTGTCACCATATTTTAGGACCCTTCCCCCCGCCCACTCCGCCCCACCTCCTTCCCTCTGGCAACTACCACACTGCTGTTTCAGTTTATATCTCACCTAGGAATGAATCCTATGGTTCTTAGCTTTTTCTGTCTGACGTATTTCACTCAGCATCATTTTCTCTAGGTCCATCCTTGGTTGCAGATGGCGATATTTCCTCCTTTCTTATGGATGCGTGCTGTCGCTGTGCATGTGGACCACATCTTCATGATCCAGTCCTCGATCGCAGGACACTTCGGTTGCTCCCATGTCGTGGCCACCGTGAATGATGTTGCAATGAACACAGGGCAGGATTTCTATCTAGGCTTCATCACGTAGGCTGATTAAGTCTTCATTTTGCTCCCAGCCCCTCCCCAGCTCTGGAGAATGGGGGATCGGGCTGAAACCCCAAGCTTCTCATCACCTGGTCTTGGGGTGACCGGCCTCCATTCAGGTCCCATCCAGGCACCACCCGCGTCGCCTCATTAGGATAAAAGCTGTTCTCGGTGCTCTTATCACGTAGGGTTAGGAGCTCTGTGCCAGGAACCGAGGGCAGAGACCAATATGTATTTCTGTTCTCTCACACCTTCCCTCCTGTGAGGCTCAAGTCCCCAATCTAGACGGCTGGGGGTCTGATCAGAAGGGTTGTTTTTTCCTAACAAACCCAAGTGCAGGTGGTACAACATCTCACCAAAGGCAGGTGCATCTGAGGCATCTCCTCGATGGTGGCTGGGCAGTGGCGGTCATTACAGTTTCCAGGACTCCTGAGGTCCTTGCCCCCCAGGAGAGGGTAATCCCATGAGCACCCTGGGTAAGTAAGGGCTACGGTCTTCGTAGTTGTTTCTCAAACGTGTACGTTGCCATTCGAATCTTGCTATCGCTTTTATGTCCTAGTAAGGCCTTTGGAAGTAAAATGCAATTATTTTTCATAAAAATGTTATCTTTATGTAATCCTGCCCAGGCTCTTACCAGCTCCCCTAACGGTGATATGGAGCAGGGTAATCTCTCCCTCCTGAAGTCTTGTTCTCATATTTATGTTTCTGATCATTGTGGCACATCATCAAGACGGGAAACGCGAAGGCTGTCCTGGGGATTGAAACTGCTTCCGATCTCGGTGACAGTTCGTAACTCTCTCTAGGGTAAGGAGCAGCATCTAATAAGGATTCTTCATTGAGTAGTGCGGGGTGAAGGGGGGAGGGCAGAGTGGCTTCTGTCATTTCAAAGTCCTTAATCCTCCTGGGCAAGGCCTTGCCCACTCCCAGGACCACAGGATTGACCAAAGGGCAGCCACCTTCTCCCCACAAAGCCCGTTCTCCCTGCCCCTCATGCTTCCTCAGCGCCTTCGTGCATTGTGCCCAGGTGGGATATTTTTCCCCCAAAACACAATCCTCTTTGAAGATGCAAACTGGTGCCACAGAAGGAGTTTATTGTCTGCTTCTTTTCTGTTTGCATTTCCTGCCTCTGACATTTGCTTCCAGGCTAATGACGAGCATTTTAGTTCCTTTTCCTTTTCCCCATTGCTCATGCTCAAACAAGACTGCACTGTCATTTCCATTCTGAGATGGACATTGCACCTGGCTCAGGTGGCTTAAGTATCGCCCTGCCCAAAACAGGGGTCAAGGGCATGACCTTTGGTGGCCATGTGTGTCTTTCTGCCCCCAAGGACTGTGGCCTGTTGCAGGAACACGTAGCAGGGACAGCCATGTTTATATCCATTCAGTCACACATGAACGGTGACTTCCCTTGCTCTTCCCTCCGTATTAACTCCATTCCGATGGCCACACGCCTGCAGGGCATAGAAACAAATGGGCAGTTAGCAGTCCTGTGACTGCCTTCTGCAAGGAATCCTATGGTGATTTTTTTCTTTTCTATTTAGAAATAATTCACAGTTGGTGGTGGTTTTGTAAAAATTCGTTTTTATTGCTTTTTAGTGAGAGGGGAAGGGAGAGGGATAGAGAGGTAGAAGCAGCAATGAGAGAGAGAGAGACATCATCGGTCAGCTGCCTTATGCATGCCCCCTGCTAGGGATGGACCCACAGCCGGGCATGTGCCCTGACGGTGAATCAAACCAGCAACCTCTTGGTTCATGGGTCACACCACCCGGGCAATTCATTTCTCTAAGGGCAGTGTTAACCTTCAGTAAATAATTGACTATCTGAGCCTCTATTTCTCATCCATAAAATGAGCCTATTAAATTATATCAGGACCAAATCATTTCCCCTAAATTATCTAGTTGAATTAATTGATATTTTTTAGGCTGTTGAATTATTGCCACCAATAATTGCAATGAACTCTTGTCTTTAAAAGACATTTTAAAGGAATTATTGGTGTGAGATTCAGATTTCAAGGATTCTGAGAATTCTCTTCAACCCAGCAGAGACAGATTTTGTTTCCTACATCAGACAGAGCGCAAGTATCCCGTGGCTGAGGGTTTAGAGAAGCGAGATTTTTTTTTTTTTTTGAAAAGTTACTGTGCATATTGAGTCTGCTCTGCAGTTTTCATCAAGATTTTTCCTTGAAATTTGAACTCTGGCTGGGTCGCTACATCGGATGATAATGAACTTCTGTTGATTTCATGAGGAAGAAATCACTGCCTTGCTGGGTGCTCCGTTGAATGGTTTCACCTGTAGGTGCACTGTAGACCCGCCTTCTCAGATTTGTAACCGTCTTCTTTCACCTTCTTATTGAAAGTGCAATTCCTTAATATCCTAGAATACTAGTGCATAGAGCTTGTCATAAAAAAGGAAACAGAACAAGCATCTTAGCTAGGCTAAACTATGGATTGAGAAACTGTGAAATTAAAACCATAACCAAGAAACTGGCCATATTAAGGGATTTGGGGTCATGGGGGCATGGAAACGGGTTCGAAAGTGAAATTTGTTTCTGAAGAATCTTGGAGAAAAGCAGGCATGGCTCCTGGCTGTCTGTCCCTCTCACCTCAGTGAGAGCTTCGGCGTTCTGCAGAGCGGGATGGGAACACCATCTCCTGATTCACCTCACGAGCCTTCGGGTTCGTTACTTTACAGTGGGGATGGTTTTGCATCTGCTGAGAGCCCCGAGTGCTGCAGCATGATGAGATCTTGAGAACCGGCTCTGGAATTCTCTCTAAGCAAGCATTGCGTTACATAACTCAGGAGCGCAGATTGCACGGTAGCTCTTGCAAAGGCTTCTCTTCAGGATGGAACTTTCCAGACCTGAGGCTGCACACAGTAGTGGCCACTGAGCCAGCAATGTGAAGAGCTTGGTCAGTAGGTCCCAAGCACTATGCTGGCAATTTACAGTTCTTCACAGACTAACCCTCAGGGTCACTCTGTGAATGGTGTGCTACCACTATTGTACAGATAAGGAAACTGAGGCCTTGAGGGGAGCTCACAGGTGTAAATGGCAGAGCTGAGTACCACCCCTGCTTGGTGTGTCTCAGGAACCCACGCTCCTCAACAGGATGGATGGATGGATGGATGGATGGATGATGGATGGATGGGTGGATGGATGGATGGATGGATGATGAATAGATGGATGGATGGGTGGGTGGGTGGGTGAATGGATAGATGGATGAATGCATGAATGGATGGATAGGATGGATGAATGCATGAATGGATGGATGGATGGATCATGAATGAATGCATGAATGGATGGATGGATGCATGGATGGATGGATGATGAATAGATGATGGATGAGTGGGTGGGTGGGTGGGTGAATGGATGGATGATGGATGAATGGGTGAATAGATGGATGGATGGATGGATGGATGGATGGATGGATGGATGAATGCATGAATGGATGCATGCATGCATGAATGGATGGATGGATGGATGGATGGATGGATGATGGATGGGTGGGTGGGTGGGTGGGTGGATGGGTGAATGGATGGATGATGGATGGATGGATGGATGGATGGATGGATGATGGATGGGTGGGTGGATGGGTGAATGGATGGATGGATGATGGATGGGTGGGTGGGTGGGTGGGTGAATGGATGGATGATGGATGAATGGATGGATAAAATAGATTTGGTCACATGCAAGCCTGGGAGGGCATTCTCATGGTTGAGAGCTTCATACCAGCCTGGTCCTAGCAGAGCACAGGTTTCCCAGAAGGTGCCAGTGCCATCCTGGTGGAGGGCATGAGGGCAGACAGGTGTCTGGGTGCTCTGCATCCTTGCCACTCACCACCTGCCAGGTAACCCCTGCTGTTTCTCTTCGGCAGTTGCCTTTTCGGGACTGGGCTTCACGACGTTCTACCTGGCCGGCAAGCTGCACTGCTTCACAGAGAGCGGGCGGGGGAAGAGCTGGCGGCTGTGCGCCGCGATCCTGCCCCTGTACTGCGCCATGATGATCGCGCTGTCCCGCATGTGCGACTACAAGCACCACTGGCAAGGTGAGCCTCCCCCTCCTCTGCCCAGGTGCTGCTGCTCCTCCACTCTTTCTGTTCCTGCCGCCCAGGCCGGTGGGACGCCCTTCTCCCCTCTCCCAGGGGTTCGTGCCAGTGGTGGCGAGGCAGCGCTAGGGCCGGTGAACACCCGCAGCCGCACAGCCTCAGCTCGGTCTCCCCCTCGTCACTCGTCAGGAGCAGCAGTGCTCACGGCGTGGGAGCTGTGTTCCTCCCACTCACGTATTAGGGGGGGTAACAAGGAGGCTCAGGTTTGCAGCTGGAGAAGGGACCCACCCGAGGCCTCGGGCTGCAGAGGAGGTGGCGCGGGGCAGCGGCCTGACTGAGATAGAGGAGTGGCTGCTTTTCTGTGGTGACTGAGCTGCCCAGCGTCCGTGGGCGGGGCCATCCCTCATGTAGACGTCGTTAACGTGAATATGATGAGGCTTCGTGACTCCATTTCTGTTTCGATTTGAGTAGCTGTGCCCAGGGTGGGAGTTCCTCTCGCGAAGTTCGTCTGGCTTCTGATGACACGTTCATGTCGAGTGAACAGCCGTCATCTCCCAGGCCTCGCTCGGGGTCTCATGCGGCTCCCAGCCCACGGGCAGCCTCGCTTCCTGCTCCTCCCGGACCCTCCCCTCTGCTCCCCGTGGCTTTCCCTGGTTTCTCTTCTTGGTTCTGTGTCCGAAATATTTCCAGAATCCAACGTCCGCGTCCCCGTCTAGTGCAAACCCCGTTGCTTGTTGCCTGGATGATTGCGATGCCTCCCTACCAGGCGCTGAGTGGGGGGGGTGAGGGGGCTAAAGAGAGGCAGACAGGAGCCAGTGGGGCCCCGGCTTGTGCTGAGGGTTCACCTGAGCCCGGAAGGGCCCACACCGGGAGCCTGGCCAACGTACGTCCTGCAGAATCACAGACTCCGCCCCTCGGTGTCCGCTGGGCCTGCCTTCCGTCTCTCACGTTGGCTAAGCCTCTCCTTCTTCTGGCTGGGAGCCTGCGGGGCCTCCCTGCCTCCATTTCTCACTTCCCCGGTGGCGCCTGCTCGCCCTGCAGGGCCGGCCCACGGGTGGCGTCCTCAGCGGCACACCCCGGGTCCCGCCTGGCCAGGCCACCCCCGTGGTGACCTCACAGATGGCACTTGTCCCTCGTGGCAGGTGTCACATAGCGCTTCACACACCTGCATGAGGCTCAGAGGAATGTGAGGCCCAGGTCAGCCTGCTGTGTGGGTGGCAGAAGGGCAAGCAAAGCCTTGGTGCCGGCTCAGCCTGGTTAGTAGCCACCAAGGTGGGAGGGGAGGGGATGTCTGAGAGAGAACGGTGAACCCGGCAGCCCGTCCCTGCCCCCGGCACCTGGGCTGTGGGGGAGGAAGGAGTTTTCCTCGGCCCCTCTCGGTTCTCTCCGCGGGTCTAATAATTAAACCAGCACGAGGTAGATTAACATGAGGAAATGGCCACGTTTAACTACATGCGTACGGGAGACCCACATACGTGAGAGAGTTAGAGGCCCCACATTCATGGCAGACTCAGAGACAGGACGGAAAGATGAGCTGTACATGACATTCTGAGCTAAGGATGAGGTACGCACCTTGACCTTCAGAGTGGAAGGGAGAGGGATAGAGAGAGGCCTCGATCGCTGCCTCCTGCACGCCCCCCACTGGGGATCGAGCCCACGACCTGGGCATGTGCCCTGACTGGGAATCGAACTGTGACCTCCTGGTTCTTGGGTCAATGCTCAACCACTGAGCCACGCTGGCCGGGCTCAAGGACACATTCTGAAGGGATGTGTAAGGTCTAGGAAAGTTTGCAGGGCCACCAAGTTCTTCCTCCGGTGCAGCTTCTCTTCCTGGAGGCCGTCAGGGCCCAGCCAGCAAGCAGGCTCCTGGAACACGTGCTCCCCGGAAGACACACGTGGCCCCTTTGAAGGACTCGTCATCGTAACCCCTCTCCCGGTTTGCTCTTTCTGCCTAGATTCGTTCGTGGGCGGCGTCATTGGCCTCCTGTTCGCCTACATCTGCTACCGACAGCACTACCCGCCTCTGGCCAACACGGCGTGTCACAAACCCTACGTCAGCCTCCGGGTGCCGGCCTCGCTGAAGAAGGAGGAGGTGCCGGCGGCCGACAGCGCGCCCAGCCTGCCCCCGGAGGGCGCCACCGAGGGCCCCGTGTGACCAGGGCTCAGGAGGTGGACGCGAGGAGGCACCTCTCCCACCGACGTCGTCACACGCGAGGTTCCTGCCACGTCCCCATCCGTGTTCCTCCGTCCTGCCTCACGTTGCCGCTGGCTCCCGCCACTTTAGATGTGGACCTGGCACGTCCTTGGATTCGCAGAGGAAGGACACGGGACCACCCGGGAGGGAGACGGGGACGAGGCTGGGGCGGGGGGTGCCGTGCGGTCCGTTCTGCCCCCGGAAGGTTCGCTGTCGCGGCCACTTCCCGTGTCTTCATGGTTGTGAAACAAAATAAACTCCCACGTGGAAGCCAGGAGCGGGGTCGTGGCAGGTCGTGGCAGGTTTCACAGGTGGGGCGGGGGGGCGTTGGGCTGTGGTCTCACGCTCGGCCTTGAGTCATGGCCCCGGGACCGAGCCCATCTCCTGAAGACCCACTGATCCCACAGCGTCCTCAGCAGGCGGCCCGAGCTCATGGCCTCGGAAGTGGCTCGGGGTGTGGGGGCCAGTGCAGTGCCTCCGGGCTCAGAGCTGCCTGCCCCGAGCTGCCGGTGAAGGCAGAGCCGACTCATCCCAGGCTCAGCTGTGGGCAGTGTGGACGGGCCCTGCCCTCCCCTGGACCCCCACCCCCGGTTCCCAGGCCCTCACTCTCGGGTGCAGGTGGTTTTCTTGTTGGTCTGATTGCCGTCCTACCTGCCTCCTGCGGCTCCTGAGTCAGATTCCGGGACGGGGAGCCCTCACCCCAGGTGACCCTCGGCCCCTGTGGCCGGGAGCCCTGCATCGGCCTCCGTGGTCCCCGAGGGAAGGATGGGGAGGAGGCTGGTCTGAGGGTGACCTCTCAGGGAGGGAGGGGTCTCCACAGCGACAGTGTGTGTCCACCTGAGCCCTGGCCACGGCGACAGGGTGCCCCTCACTTTCGGTTGGAATTTCACAGTCGGCTCACTATGCGCGCGCTGTGGGACCGCCATCGACGCCTCCCCTAAGCGATCCCCTCGTTGGGCCCATCAGTAACTCTGGGTCCTGCCTTCAGATACACCTCGCACGTCCCCACCCCACCGGGGCCCCCTCGCTGTGCCACCCGTGTCACCGCTGTGTGAGGCCTCCTGTCGCACGTCCGCCTGCTCCCTCCTCCGTCTCCCCTCGGGCGGGAGTGGGTGTCTGTGACCTTTCCCATTAACGGTTCTTTGCATAGAATGACGTCACGTGTGTGAGAGCCGGTTTTGTTGTTGCCGTTGATCCTCACCGGAGGGTATATTTGTTCCCACGGGTTTTTAGAGAGAGTGGGAGGGTGAGAAGAGAGAAACATTGATGTCAGAGAGAGATCGATTGGTTGCCTCCCACATGTGCCCAGCCAGGGCCGGAGATCAAACCTGCACGTCAGGTACCTGCGCTTGGCCAGGCATTGAACCCGTGACCTTTGGTCCACAGACGCTGCTTCCTCATCTGGAAGTTTCCCTCGCTCCTCTCCTTCCGTTGGTTGTTCCAGTTTCACCTTTTCTAAAACGTCATAAAAACAGTCACAGGCGTGTGGCCTCCTGTTCTCCACTTCTGTCCGTTCTGAGAGCCGTCTCCCCGATATCCACCCGTGTGGGTCTCCTGGGGCCTCTCCCCTTTGCTCATGGTGCCTCCTCTCCGACGCTCTAACGCTGCACGGTTGTTTCTGCTCCTGTGGCCCTCCCCGCCCGTGGCCCCCCTACCCACCCATGCCCCCCGTGGCCCTCCCTGCCCGTGGCCCCCCTACCCACCCATGCCCCCCCGTGGCCCTCCCCGCCCGTGGCCCCCCTACCCACTCATGTCTCCCCATGGCCCTCCCTACCCGGGACCCCCTACCCACCCATGCCCCCCCGTGGCCCTCCCCGCCCGTGGCCCCCCTACCCACTCATGTCTCCCCATGGCCCTCCCTACCCGGGACCCCCTACCCACCCATGCCTCCCCATGGCCCTCCCTGCCTGTGGCCCCCCTACCCCCCATGCCCCCCCATGGCCCTCCCTGCTCATGGCACCTCCCTGCCTGGGGTCCCTCCCCACCTGTGGCCCCCCTCCCATGGCCCTCCACACCCCAGTGTCCTCCCTCTTCCCCCTCCCCCGCCCATGGCCCTCCCCGCTCCGCACCCCGTGGCCCTCCGCACCCTGGGTCCTTCCGCATCGGCAGCTGCTGCTCAGTTCCATGAGCCTGGGGTTTCTCTCCAGGTCTCAGCTCAGATGCCCTCCCCACAACGTGAGGGTCCCACACAAAGGTTTTTCTTTCTTTTTTTTTAATAAATGTGGCACTTCTTAAAAATATATATATATTGGTTTCAGAGAGGAAAAGAGAGGGGGAGAGAGAAACATCAATGATGAGAATCATTGACCAGCTGCCTCCTGCACGCCCCCTACTGGGAATCAAGCCTGCAACCCAGGCATGTGCCCTTGACCAGGATTGAAACCGGGACCCTTCAGTCTGCAGGTCGATGCTCTATCCACTGAACTACACTGGCTAGAGCCAAAGGTTTTCCTCTCCTCTTCTCCTACTGAGTTCCTTCACGTCACAGGTATGGCATTCACATGTCCTCACGGGTGAATTGTGCTCCTTAAAGCTTATATTTTAAGGTCCTGACCCTGGGCTCCTCGATGGGACGTCATCGGACGGGTCCTAACCCAGCGTGCCTGGTGACCCTGATGAGGGGTCCGTTGGAGAGAGCTGCTCACAGAGGGGCGAGCCGCGAGGACGAGCGTCCGCGAGCCCGGGAGCGAGGCCGGAGCGGACCCTCCCCAGAGGCCCCCAGAGGCCCCAGCCCTGCGGACCCCGGGTCTCGGACTCCCGGCCCTGAATGGTGGGACGGCTCCGTGGTCTCCGCACCCGGCCCGCAGCCTGGCGCACGCGTGCGTTTCTCCCCTCGCCGCCTCCCCCAGCCTGTCCCGGGGCCTGGCCCGGGGCCGGGGCAGTGAGCCTGGTACGCCGCGGAGTTAATGATGGGTCATCGTTTTACTATTTTTCTCGCCATTTTCCCTCCAGGGTTGGCTCCTCAGGTTCAGGCTCCTGCTCGAGCGACGTGTAAGAGCGAGAGGACGCCTGCTTCCTGGCCCGCGTCTGTCCTGGTCACAGGAAGTCTGTCCTTCTCAGAGGAGCGGGCGTTCTCATGGCGAAAGTGCACCGAGGCTCCACGCCGGTCCGCTCGGCTGCGGGGAGAGACGCAAACCAGCAGCAAGTCAGCCACGCCCAGGTGCCGCGAGGCGTGTGTACCTCCAAGAAAGCAAACAGCCAGCTTAACCAACGTCTTCGCTCCTCGACCGTCTCTTCTGACCATCAGACGGATCGATGAAGCAGGTGGCCGTCCGCCCTCGCGGGATACGGGTCGTTATAACATGATTCCCGGGCCTTTCAGGACCTGCCGGTGGAGCCGCAGGCCTGGGAGCGAGAGGCAGGTGCCAGGAGGCCGGGGCGGGGAGGCCAGGGTGGCTCTTACACCGACCGGAGGGCCGGAGGGAGGGCAGTCACACACGGCAGCGAGGCAAACACACGGTGTCTACGTGGCGAGCCTTGAAGCAGGTTGTCCGTGATCTACCCTCAGGGCACTCGGCTCTGCCAGGTGTCTGCGGTGCAGCTGCCGCTGAGTGAGAGCCAGTCACGGGTGGACGACAGGATGGTTGGTGGCGGTTCGGCACCGGTGTGTCTGGCTCGAGGGAGCCTTCTCGGGGCCCCCGGTCCTCCCTCCAGGGCGTCTCCCGCGTGTCTGTGTCGCTGTCTGTGACTCCGGCGCTCGTTTCTGTCCCTGGCCCGCGCGTCTCTGCTCCTCCGTGTGTGTGTCCCTCCACGTGTGTCTCTGTCTCCCTCGTCACGTCATCTGCCTGTGCTGTGCTGAGGGCTTGGTGGGAGCGGAACTCGATCGGCCTTCCCTACGCTGTAGGTGAGCCATCTCTATAAGTGGGGGTGCTGCTTCGTACGCTGGGGCCAGAGAGAAACCTCTAGACTTTGTCCTTTGCCTCAGAAAGACCTTTGAAATCTTTACAAACATCTGCAGACCCCTGCCCCCCTCCCCCCAAAAAAAAAAAAGGTGTGTGTAGAGTGCTGGATGCTCACGGGCTGGTCGTGGAGGTCGGATAATTCATGTCTGGCTGTGAAGCAAGTAGGAGGCGAGCACAGCTCTGGGGGTGAAGGTATCTGCTGCTTCGTGATTGCCTTCAGTGCCATATTTTGGGGTGACACACAATTTTGGGGTAACATAATTTTGGGGTGACATAATTTTGGGGTGACACACGCTGGCTTTCTTCAGGCTCGTGAGGCAGTGAGGGTGAGGCTTAGGAGTCTGGCCAGAATGTTTGTTCCTCACACTCACGGCCCTCGTGTCTGAAGTCAGGCCCCTGAGGGCCAACGGCGAGAGCGGACGTGGTGGGAAGTCAGGAAGCAGAGGGGGGTGAAGACGACGCCCGGGCAGCCAGCGGCTGTGCCCTGCGCCAAGCCCGTCTCCTCCACGTGGCGTCCACCTGCTGCCTGAGCCCTGGCCGCTCTGCCTTGAAAAGGCCCCTCCAGACGCTTCCATCCTGCGAAGTCCCGCCTCGGGGGAGGGGAGGGGGCGGCGGGCTCTGAGGGATCCTGCTAACAGGGAGCGACCTGAGTCCTGGGAGTGACTCGGAGCCGAGAGAAGGGGTTGCCGTCTCGTGGCCTCTTACGTGGCTTTCGGGACAGTCTCTCCATCTGTTTAACAGTCAGAGTAACAGGACACGTGGGGGAGGCCTCAGAGTAATTAACGAACTTAGAAATGGTGACCCCTGGCCTTTATGTAAACCAAATAACATCTTTACACGTTCACATTGGAAACTTCCCTCATGAGTCACCAGTGGTTTCACTATGTAGAGTCAGTAAAGAAAACATGGAAACTTACAAGCTATCCAGAATAACTTTTAAAATACGTTTTTATTGATTTTAGAGAAGAAAGGAGAGGGAGAGAAACATCACTGATGAGGGGGATCGTGGATCGGCTGCCTCCTGCACCCCCTACAGGGCATCAAGCCCACAGCCCGGCCTGTGCCCTGATCGGGAATCGAACCAGCGACCTGTTGGTGCACAGGACGATGCCCAACCACTGGGCCACGCTGGCCACGGCTCTTGCATTTCTTTGAGTTTCATTTGCTCCTGGTCCCCCCGGGCCCCCCAGCCCATGGCCCTGCTCTCCCCGCGGACGCTCGGAGCCTGTGGAGAGGAGGGTTGTGTGGTTGACCTGCTCCTCGTCGTCCCGGTGGTTCCTCCGCTGGCGGCGCAGGCTGGACGCAGAGCGCCCCACACGCCGTGGAACCGCGGCCCCTCAGCCTCAGCGCGCACAGTGGGGCTGCGGCTGCCCTTCCACCTGCTGCCTCCAGCCAGTTCCACCTGCTGTTGGTCCCCATGATGGCACTTTGGAAGATGTAGGGAGCTGGTCGTCCACTCCCTCCAAATACATGTATGTACATAGATGCACACGCACGTAAATCCACTGTCTGTACATAGACACGCACACGTAAATCCACTGTATGTACATAGACGCACATACATGTAAATCCACTGTGTGTACATAGACACACACGCAAACCCACTGAATGTACATAGACGCGCACACATGTAAATCCACTGTATGTATATAGATGCACACACACGTAAACCCACTGTATGTACACAGAGTACACAGACACACACATAAATCCACTGTGTGTGCATAGACGCGCACACGTAAACCTACTGTATGTACATAGATGCACACATATAAACCCACTGTATGTACATAGACACGCACATGCAAACCTGTATGTACATAGATGCACACATGTAAACCCACTGTATGTACATAGACGCACACACATGTAAACCCACTGAATGTACATAGACGCGCACACACGGAAACCCACTGTATGTACACAGATGCACACACATAAATCCACTGTGTGCATAGACGTGCACACGTAAACCTACTGTATGTACATAGATGCACACGCACGTAAATCCACTGTCTGTACATAGACACGCACACGTAAACCTACTGTATGTACACAGACGCGCACACGTAAACCCACTGTATGTACACAGACAGGCACACACGTAAACCCACTGTATGTACACAGACGCACACACACATAAATCCACTGTCTGTACATAGACACGCACACGTAAACCTACTGTATGTACATAGACACACACATGTAAGCCCACTGTATGTACATAGACACGCACACGTAAATCCACTGTATGTACATAGACGCACATACATGTAAATCCACTGTGTGTACATAGACACACACGCAAACCCACTGTATGTACACAGAGTACACAGACACACACATAAATCCACTGTGTGTGCATAGACTCGCACACGTAATCCCCGGTGACGCTGATGTGCTCTGAGGGGAAAGCAGTCGTGGTGGCGTGTTTCCCGGGAAACAAGAGGAAAGTGGGTGAATGCACGTCACTATCTGGAGCGACAGTGAAGCACAGCCGGTGCCTCTTGTGAACGTTGTCACCGCGACGGCCAGTTTCCCGCGGACGTGGGGGTGGTCGCCTGTTTCCTGAATGACCCCCCCCCCGGAGGTGGGGAGCTCCCAGGCTTAGATGCGACTTGATCGCATTTTTATGAAACGAAGCAACATCCGAGTCCTCAGCCCCCACAGGAAGCCCGAGGGCAGTTCTCCTCCTGCCCCTGCTCCGGGCTCCTGCCTCCCAGGACGGGTGACGGAGGCGGGGGAGGGGCTCGTGGTGAAATCATCGCCACCGAATGGGGCACCCAGGGGAGGAAGAGACAACTTGGCATAACGTCCCACGAGATAGAGAACCCGAGGCCATCGAAGAGCCTCCCTGCGCGTCGCTGCCTCCACCTCCCGGAAGCTCCGGGTTTGCGTGTGGGGCGTGCTCCTCGGTGTGCACTCGCTGTGGTGTGGGGTGGGCGAGGGGCTGGGAGGCCGGCTCACATCGCGGAGAAGCTGGACAGGAAACGCACCTCGCTCCCTGGAAGGTTACCGCGTGTCTGTTTTTCTCTCTCATCTCCCGGCGAGCCCAGCCTTTCGCTCCTCCTCGCAGCGCCTGCCAGCTGGTCTCTGAGGACCTGGGGGGGATGTTGGTTAATGAGATGCCGGCTCATCGGATGGTTGGCAAACAGCAGCCACTTCGTGTGCCGCACGTCTGACGGGTGAAAGCGGTTGCTGATTACGAGAAGGGAAATTTGGACAAAAACACACCTAAGAGTTCTGTGTCTTCTATTTCCACGGACCAGGGCTTCTCAGGTCAGAGGCCACCTTCTCGCTTCTTGGCTCCGTCGGGACTTTTCTCTGTGTGTGGGCAGCGCCAGCTTCACCTGGTTCAGCATCTGCATTTTGCTGCCTCCTTCACAGAGCGTTGGGCCTGGCCAGTGGGGCTCAGTGGTTGGGCGTCAGCCTATGAACCAGGAGGTCATGGTTCAGTTCCCGGTCAGGGCGCATGCTTTTTAAGAGCAGACAAGACCTTTTTATTTTTTTTAAATGTATTTTTATTTGTTTCAGAGAGAAAGGGAGAAAGAGAGAGGTTGTGGGCTCCATCCCCAGCAGGGGGCGTGGAAGAGGCAGCCGATCCATGATTCTTTCATCGTTGGTATTTCTATCCTCTCTCCCTCTCCCTTCCTCTCTGACGTCAATAAAAATATATTTATTTTTAAAATGAAAACAGCTTTCTTCACAACGGCATGTTTCGTTTTCCCGCGGGGAGGGCACGGGGCAGCCCCCTCCTGTTCTCCATCACAATTAAGTTCACCCTCGCAGCTCCGCAGGGTCCTGAATTGAGTGAATTGTACGGTGGTGAACGGGAGATGGGTCTGCCCTGGAGACCGTCCACGGAGACTCCCCATCGCTCAGCGATGCCTCCGTGGTATCTCCCCCCTGGTCCTCCTCGGCCCCCGAGGACTTCACTCAAATCTCAAACATTAACAACCTTGCCCTGACCGGTGTGGCTCAGTGGATAGAGCGTCGGCCTGCGGAGTGAAGAGTCCCAGGTTCGATTCCGGTCAAGGGCATGTACCTTGGTTGCGGGCACGTCCCCAGTAGGGGGTGTGCAGGAGGCAGCTGATCGATGTTTCTCTCTCATCGATGTTTCTAACTATCCCTCTCCCTTCCTCTCTGTAAAAATCAATAAAATATATTTTAAAAAACAACAAAACATTAACGACTTTCCTGTTTTCCTACCAGTATTGTTTGCAGACATTGCCTGACCCCCCGCTTGGGGTCACAGATTTGGGGACTGTGAGGGGTCCTAGAGATGACCCCGCCTTTATTGACGAAAGTTAACTGAATCCCCGAGAGGTCAGTTTATTGCTCAAGGTCGCAGGGCCCAGAACACAGGTCTCCTGACACCCATCAGAGCCTGTGCCCTCCAGCCGTCTGCCCAGGAGCAAGGTCGGGAGTCGAACCGTGACCTCCTGCTGCGTCAGGGGACACGGCCACGGAGCCACGCCGCCGGGCAGGAAACGTGGGTTTGAGTGGACCCGCCTCGAGCACTTCTCGGGGCAGCAAACCTGGAATATAGGTCTCACCTCCTCTCGGTGCTGTGATCTTTCTCTTTGAAACATCAGATGCCAGCGTCCCCGTTTCTGCCCTGATTTGCTCTGTAAGTGGCTTTACTGGACGATTTGCCGGCGTCTTTGCTGATAGAGCTTTAGAATGTTGGTGTCATTTCGGGGACACAGTTCGGTATTTGATGTTCTGTGACTGGCTCTCTCCAGCGACTGCGGTCACTCAGCTGTGTCCTCCTTACTTTACAGCACGAGGACTGTTCACGCACAGGCTGTCAGTATGCAGGCAGGACCCACTGAACTCTGCTCCCGGGGGAAGCCATGCAGGGTCAGCAGACAACCAAGGTCTTTCCTGCTCTCGCCCGGCCGGCGTGGCTCAGTGGCTGAGGGTCAGCCCATGAACCAGGAGGTCACAGTTCGATTCCTGATCAGAACACAGGACCAGGTTACAGGCTCGATTCCTCATGCGAGGCGTGCAGGAGGCACCCAATCCACGATTCTCATCATTGATGTTTCTCTCTCCTTTTCCCTCCCCGTCTCTAAATCAATAAAACGTCCAGAAGACGCTTCCTCAGATCTCTCAGAGACTGAAGGCACTGCCGGCTGATGTCTGCTCTCCTCTCCCCGATCGGGGGGCAGTGAGGGGCCATTTTCTCTGCTGACACGTTAAGAATGGTAATTGCTTCCACACCAGGCAGTTTTATGAAATCAAATAATGAACAAGGTCTTACATTCTCTGTTTCCCTTACATTTCATGAGCTGAAAAAATTTCTATTGAGAATTCTATTTCTTATGCTGCAACGTTAATGACTCCATTAAGGCGCTCCCTTCCCGCGATTCCCGCTGCGTATGTTTGGGGGTGGGATGTCATTTTCTCTGGCCAAGCTAAGAGGAAGCGTCTTAAAATGTTTACTTTCTTCTAAAATGTGAAACGGGAATTTCTCCTGGGAGAAGGATGGGCGCAGGCTGACGTTCAGGGGTCTGCAGCCTTTCTCTGTGGAGGACCAGGTAGCAGATCCTTAAGCCTTTGCAGGCCATCCATTCCCCGCTGCTCCGGCGTCACCCACAGACAGGAGCACCGGGTGAGGAGGGCTGTGTGTCAGCACATTTTTTGTGTGGACATTGAGAGTGGCGTTTCATTTACTTTTTACCCGTCATTACGTATTATTACTATTTGCCTTTCCCCAGCTGTTCAAAGATGCCACGAGCACCCTTTCAGCGGGATTAAATGAGAAGCAGGCGTGGGGCAAACAGTTTGCTGACTCACACGCCCGATTCGATTCGTTGAGTGGATGAGGGAAAGCGACTCCGATGAAAAGCAAAACAGAAATGAGAACATCACCCTCTGGAGGTCCCCAGTGAAGTGGCAGATCCAGGCTTATGGGTTAGGAGCTGCTCACATCACAGGAGAGGCAACCGGACACGCCTCCCGAGGAAAGAACACGGAACATAGAACACGGGATGCTTGTTGTCCTGCCAGGGCCCTCAACCCGGAGTCCGGCCACGCCTGAGGCCCCGCTGCCATTGCAGGAAACGCAGGGAGGAAGGACAGACTGAACAGAAGGACGGACTGGCACCATGAGTGTTTAATCAACGAAACCCAGGCCGCGGGCAGCCCCACAGCTGCGTGACGCAGGCGTGTCCAACAGAAATGAACAGAACACGAAGGGGATGGAGAACTCTGCAGATGAAGAGATTTACAACCTGCATCCCATCATGTTTAAATGGCAGATGAAACCCGTGTCTAGGGATACACACTTGGGTGAAAAACTAAGAAGAAAGCCAAGGACGTGGTGGTTAGAGATGTCGGGCGGGGGGTGGTGTATGCCCGGGAAGGGCCCCAGGAGGCGCTGACCGTGGCCCGTTTCGGGCCTGGCTGCTGGTGACAAGGATGTAAACACGTCCGTGGAGCCATTCGTTGCCCATTGTGTGTCTCTGTCTTTATTTTTAAAGACGGGGTGCTGGCCCCGTTCCGGAGAGGCTGGTGTAGCCGGCGTGTCTCCTTGAGCCCCACTGAGGTCAGGCCCGGGGCGGGGAGAGGAGGATGCGTCTAAAGGCCCAGTCAGGGCTGCGAAGCCGCGCCCGCAGCTGGTTCTCAGGATCTGGCAGCGGCAGGATCACCTGGGGAAGGAGGAAGTGCATTGTCCTCAGCTGAGAAGCGCTGCGTCCACCGAGTCAGAAACGCTGTGGTGGGCGTCGCGTCTCCCGTTAGCCAGCCTCCCTGGGACACCGAGGCACACGCGTCTGGAAGCCAGAGGGTTCCCCGGCCACGCAGCCTCCTCCTGCTCCATCTGCACCGGGGCTGGGGCACCCGGGAAGTCCCGCCCGAGGCCCAGCTGATCGAGACGAACGAGCTGGGAGTGGCCTTGACGCGGGCTGAGTGCCGCCCCAAGAGGCCTCTGACCGCCGTCCAGGACGGTGAGTACCTGAGGAAGTGCAGACACGATGGTGGTGACCTGGGGGCCTCGCCCCCCGATGACGTGATGTGCGGGCGGAGAGACTGCCCTAGAGCAGGGGCCTGTGTTCAGCTCCGCGGGGCCCATCACTGGCCTTGGTGAGTCTCCTGCTGCCATCGCTGCATCTGCGGGAGACGCACTCGGCGGGATCATGCCCTTAGGACAGCAACACAAAATGACAAACCGTGACCCGGGCTCCTGTGAGGCAGGCACGGCCACCGAGGCCCTGCGGTGAGGTCTGGGCCCAAAAGCCATTGCTTTCTCTTCGGTGGCGGCTGGGCGGGTTACAGCTTCACCTGCCGTGTGAGGGGAAGGCCTGAAAATGGCCGTTTTCCTCCCAGATGCCTTCAGGAGACCCGGCTTTGAACAAAGCTTTGATTTAAAAAGTGCCCGTTTGTTTCCGTAACAAATCACACTTAGAATGACGTGTGTGGAAAGGCACCTGGCATTTACTCTTGGCCTCGGAAAGAATGGAAGTCAGCGTTTGAAATTCTAACGTTCCTATTTGCTCTGGATGCTTAATTAACGCAATCTTTCTTAGCAAGAAAGTAGAAGCCAACACGGGGGGTTTCCTCCCATTTTTCTCAAAAATTAAAAATGTCCCCATTGGAAAAATCGTCTCAGCACAAAAACAATCTTTCTCTGCCTCCCTTTGTACGTCTGGAGAAGTAATATCGGCATAAGACCGTTTGGCGAGTGGTGGTTGTAGCTGGCACCCAGCTCAACGGTTTGCACACGCGCCTCATCTCATTCGATCCCCATCACAACGCTAAGTTGTGTTTACATTAAATTTAAAATCCTCCGTGTGCTAACGGCTTTTCCAGGGCTCGGCCGTCATGCACAGTGGTGGCTACTGTGCGGGGCATCCGGATTGTGGCACATCCCCGCGTCACAGAGACTCCTCCCGGACACGCCAGCACAACTTAGCTCTAACGTCATAGAGGAGCGGGGAAGTGCCTTTGCCTCTGTATTGAAGGTTGATGGGTTTTCTCCACTTAACGCAGCACAGCCTGTGCTGGCTCCGATGGTGGGCCTCCACTCATCTCTGCAGGGCTTGTCGATGGTGGAAACTCCCCCAGATCCTTACAGGAGATCGCTGCCAGTGCGTTTTCATCGTGTTCGCGTTTTCATGTCTGTGTTTTCAGTAGTGTTTTAGCGAGAAGCTGGGAGAGGCGGCATCAGCGATTGCTGGCCGTACGACGTGTTCACAGAACCCTGGCCATGCCGTGCTCGTCTTTAAACTGGACGCTGGGCATGGACATTTTAACCTTTTGCACTTGGATGTCGAGTGTGACTCGACACAGCATTAGAATAAAGGAATCGAGAAAAAAGAAAACGAGTGCAAAGGGTTAAAGAAGAAAAACGATGCATCCGCGAGTGCCCGCTGCCTCTCAAGTCGGTGGGAGGCTCCCTCCTCGCTCTGGGCCACTCATCTCTCCTCTGTGGGCCCTTCTCCCAAGGACTGTCGTTGGTGAACTGATCACACGTGACAGGCGAGCAGGGGAGCCGCCCGTGGGCCATGACAGATTGGGGGTGGGGCCCAGGAGCGGGGACGCAGAGCGGATTTGGAGGAGAAAAGACGAGGTGCACATCGCACAGCCCACCAGACCGAGTCTGGTGATGTCAGCGTGTGGGCTGTGTAACCAGGACTTCTGGTCTCCCAGATGGGGGAGGGGCGGGAGGCAGGTAGTGGGAGAAAGAAGGAGTAGAATGGAATGGCCCTTGAGTAATAGTCAGGAAATCTAAATTGATTTCTACCACAGTCACCCACTTGCGGCCCCTTTCTGGGTGCTCTCTCGTCTGTACAGTCCGTGTTGTACCAGATGGGCTCTGGGTCTGATTCGGGGCTGGAACTGGATGTGGTGGGATTCTGGGCCGGAGGCTATGGGCAGGGCACTCCGATGACACCTGGTGGGGGGGGGGGGTGGGGGGGAGGGCAGACAGTGGATGTGAACAGTGAGGAGTGCAAACCATGTGGTACCACGGACAGCTCCCGCCCTGGCCCTGGTTCCTGAGGAACAAGTGACCTAGGGTGTTAGTGAGCCCCTCTCTCTCTCTCTCTCTCTCTCTCTCCTCTCTCTCTCTCTCTCTCTCTCCTCTCTCTCTCTCACTCACACACACAATTAAGCTTAAAAAGCACTATATTAAAGCTAAAACATTTCCTTGCTAATGGACTGTTTTAGCCTTTAATAGCCTCCTATTTTCCCTGGGAGGTTAATGAGCTGGAGATACTTGTACATTTAACGGGGGGGATTGTAGGCGGCAGAGCCCAGCAGGCAGGTGGGCACTGGATCCTCCGGGTGGAGAGCCCTGGGCAGCGCCCTTCGGAGGGAGGGTGATCGGGGAAAGCCTCGCTGTTGAGCCTGCGCCCAGGCCTCTCCCAGGCAGAGGGAGCTTCGTCACCGCAGCGAGCGCGTCTGCCCCGACCTGAGAGGAGATCTTGGCAGGTGGGCCCGCCTCCAAGTGCATCCGGCTCCCGTCAGTCAGACGACAGTCACCCTGTCGCTGTGTGCCCGCAGGCCCACCCTCCCCCCCGCCGGCCCCTCTCGTCTCTCACTCTGTGGGCACGTGTGTCTTAGCATGGAGCCATGAGGACGCTGGGCCTCAGCTCTGACAGCTGGGATTGGTGTCGGCTCTTCACCAGCGGCGTGCCGTCCCCTCAACAGTGTCCAAGGGCTGCCGGGAAGGGTCTCGCCTGCCGCTGGCACAGGGTGAGGTCGGGCACCGCCCGCTGACTGTGCCCGGGGCCTGGTTATTCGGGGCTTTGGATGAGCACGTTCGTCAGGAATGAGACTTGCTCTCTGGGGCTGTTTGTTCAGCCCAATGGACGAGCATTGGCCACACGCTTAGTGAAGGGAATCCTGCTGTTTCGTCTCTCTCACCTCCTCCATTTGTGAAACTCCTTCTCGCCTTATGCAATTCCCACACCCCTTGTTGTATTCCTGGAGGGCTTTGGGGAGGGCAGAAAGGCGGTGGATAAAGATTGTCTGCAGCTGGGAGGGCATAGAGCGGGACAAACAGCTGGACATTCTGGGACCCCCCGGGCTGGGAGCTGAGAGAATCGAGCCAACAGGAAGCAGCCACCATGCGTCTGAAGGAGGCGCAGGAAGCGTGGCGGTCGGGACACTTGGCATTTCTGCTCGGTTACCGGGAGGTGAGGCGGAAGCTAACCCAGCCACTTCCTGCTCAGACTCTGGGGGTCTGTCCCCCGGGAAGAGCAATGGATCCTCTTCCTTTTGGGGCAGGAAAGTGCGCGCACCCAGGATGTACCCACTGGAGTTTGCAAATATTTCATGAAATCATTTCTATTCTGCATAGTTTATGACCATATATAGATATTATTACTTTAACAGTCATAATCATGATCATAAATTCCCTTCAGTGCCTCAAAGATCCACGCCCAAACAAGCTGGCACCGTGGAATGCGTCATTAAACGCCAGAACACGACATAAATGCAGACGCTTATTATTATGCCGTGGCCAAGCCCTCGGCGTCGTGTGCTTCCGTGCGCCCCAGGAAACGCACAAAAGCCTTCTCTGTTTCTCAGGAAAACCCACTGGCGCCTCCACAAAGGCAGCTTGTATGCGAGCAGGTCCAGGGGCGGGCGGCCAAGTCCGAAGAGCACCCAGCAGAAAACAGGGCCCTGGTCCCTCCACACCCACCCGTTCTAACAGGAACAGCAGAAACGACACCTCAAAGGAAATCTCAGGCCCTTTATTTCCATTCCAACTTTTACAACATGGTGATTGAGCAGAGTTTCCAACCTCCAGCGTCGTGAAGTCTAAACATTTTTTGGTCCAAATCTTTCACCTCGGCTCACACCAGGAAGATCTGCTGCAGTGCAACGGCTCTGTGTGTGGTGGTGCGTGCATGTGCGTGTTGCATGCATGCATACGTGTGTGTTGTGTGTGTCTGTGCATGTATGCACTGTGTACATGCCTGTGTGTTTGTGTGTGCGGGTGTGTGCAGGCCAGCCACTCATCTCATTGAAGCTGAGACTCAGAGCGTCTTGTCTGTGACCAAGCGGCTGGTTCCTGCCTTCGGTCCTTCTCCCAGGAGCCACCTCCCTCCCTCCAGGGGCCACCACCTCCTGGTCCCCGGGGCCCCTCCCGTGAGCCGCTGTGGACTCCAGCCCCACCTTCCTTGTGTGGCATCCGATCCCGGGCTCTGGGCCTGAATTATTCTGGAAGAAAGGAATGAAAGGAGGGAGGGCGAGAAGAAGGGAAATCATTTTTTAAAAGGTGCTGCAAGCACTAACATCTCAGCTCCCTAATGCTCTCAAACATGTTAAACATGCAACTTACAGAAACACGCTAGTGATGCTGCAACACGCTGCCTGACCACACACATTCTCTATCTCAGGAGCCGACTTTAGTCTGTTTCAAACTGGATTTTTGTTTCAAAGAAGATAAATCCTATTTCCCAATTATTAAGATCTCCCTGAAAAATACCCATCATAGATACGTAAGAATTTTAATAAAAATTTAAGTTCCTAATGACACCATTAGTAACAAGACCGTTCTGGTGGCAGGACTTGCATCACGGCCGGAGGTTATGAGGGGAGGGGGAGGGGAGGGAGAGCGAGGTTTTACAGCCGGTGGATTAAAGAGATCCATCAGGCTGATTCGGTGCTGTGCCCGGGAGAGCCGGCACCCGGAATATTTACGCTGGCTGTGCTCGGCTGGAACGGGCCAGTTTTATCAGCTGGTCAGAGTCTACTTCCGCTCTCATCGGATTCCCCATGAGTCCCGCTTCCCCACCTGCAGCCGCTCAGTCAGGCAGGCGAGTCCGGTGCTGCTGGGAAGGGACCGCAGAGGGAATTAGGGTCTCAGGTTAGCGACCTACGATTAGGAGATTGTCCTCCGCGGCCTGGCTTACCCGGGTGAAGCTTACAAGAGACAGAAGTTAAAGGGTGAGAGCGATTTGATGTGAGAGAGATTCTTCACGGCGGGCCTTGGCCAGGGAGGGGTCCCCTGGCAACAAGAATGTGAGTGGCTCCTGGAAGACAGCGCACACACGCACGTGCGCGCGCACACACACACGCACACGCACACACACTCTCACTGTTCCATTAACACTTTCCACAGGCTCCTCACAATGCTGCCTGCATTCAAGATTTAAAAACACATTGTTTTATTGATTTCAGAGAGGAAGGGAGAGGAGAGAGAGAGAGAAACATCAAGGAGGAGAGAGAATCATGGATCGGCTGCCTCCTGCACGGCCCCTACTGGGGATCGAGCCCGCCACCCCGCCCTGTGCCCTGACCAGGAATTGAACTGTAACCTCCTGGTTCCTAGGTCGACGCTCAAACCCGGAGCCACGCGGCCGGGCTGGTTCAGATTTTTGAAAACTCTGTTGCACCGAGTTTATTTGAGGAGAAAGACAGTGGGGCCAGGCCTGCACTGCAGCTCCTTCCCGGGGGAGATGCACCCTCTACCCCATCTGGAGGAACGGCGTGGCGGGGTTTGGTTCGTCCCCGGGGCCTCCGCAGTATTTTTTGTTCCTTTGTTTATTGAAATGTTTGCCATGGATTTACTCCTCGGAAAATAAAGAGGCTTTTCAAGTCAGCTGGGCCACTGCGTGCGATCTGTCAGGAAAGGGCGCTTCTCAATGGCCCGCTGTTCACCGGCCGCTCAGCACGCAGCGCGCGTCACACAGTCCCACCTGCGGAGGGTTTTCTACATTTAACGCTCTGAAACAGCCGCTCATTTTGCTACCAGATGTGACCTCGAGGGTCACAAGAGGCAGCTGACAAGTCGTTCATCTGCCTGGGCTGTTTTCCCACACGCCTGTTTATTGTCACGACCCACGTGTACTTCAGCCGAGCGCAGCTGATCGCCCACAGGAAACGTGCCGCCCGGGAGAAGGAACCGGAACCCCCAGCGCCCACCTGCCCTGGACGAATTCGCCGCTGGCCCTCCTCCCCAAAGGAGGTGCTGATTGGGCACGTCATCCCGTAGAACGAATTATCCTGGAAGTCAGGGCAGAGACAGTGTGACCTTCACGCAGCCCGTGACTAGCATGAGGCCAGCAACAGCGATCAGGCCTTCACCAAAAGCCCTCATGAAACTCAAGCTTCTCTCCTAAGAAGTTCAGTTTGTCTTTTCCTCCCGGAACTGAGTGGGATGCTATCTCTTCTGTTACCATCGCTTAGGAGCCTAACCCAGCCTCTCGGTGTCGCTGCCATTGAGCCTGTTCCACAGTCCATGTGCGATCACACTGTGTTCTGCTCAGCACATTCGTCCCTGACTCTAATTTGCATGGAGTCACCCGAACGTAATTTCACGGATGTGGTACAGTCAGCACGGCAAGAGCCAGGTGTTCCCGGGAAAAGGCGAGCAGACCACCTGCCGTCATTCCGGTGTCCACCCTCGGCGTTTCCACGCTCCGTGTCGCCTCGGAGAGCGAATGAAAAACGCCTGCAGTTCACATGGTATCTTACAGTTTGCCAACTGCCCTCTATGTCATGTGTTTCAAAATGAACGTAACTAAAAAAAATGGTCATGGTGATTGCTGTTTCTAAAAGACACGAGGCTCAGGGCAGCCACCAGTCGGTGCGTGTGCGGCCGGCTCAGGCCCCGGCGGCCGGCCCGCAAGCACAGTGGTCTTGCTTCCACTCGTGTTGCTTCTGCAGATGCTGGGCTGGGGCCTCTCTCCCACGCGTCTCCCAGACCCCCCTCGGGGGCCTCGGAGAACGGCAGCACGCACCACACCGTGCGTTGTCACCCAGTCCCTGGCCTAATCTTCCAAGCGACCACACGTGCGCCCGGAGTGACTTTACGGGAACTGCCTCCGTGGACGATCGCCCGGACGGACGCTCCCCAGGGAGTTACCGCACTCTGTCCTGGGCCAGGTGAGGGCAGGGTTTGCTGTCAGACTGAAAGGGGGCGAATTGACCAGCAGCTCAGGACACGCTCACGCCATCCTGCTCGTCTCCGTGCCTCCCTGTCGCCCCTTCAACAGGACAAATTACATTCCTCCAAGAATGTCTTTAAATAAACATACTTGTGTGGGCTCCCTCGCATTTGCATGGATATTAAAGGAAGACAGTATTTTGTTACAAAAATAACTTAATAGCAGCCTGATAGGCGCTGATTGCCTGCACGGTTCTGTGAGCAGAGGTGGGAATTATCCCAGCGGTTGCACACGGGCCTCAGGCAGGGGCTCAGCCCCCATGCGCCCCCAAAGTTCTCATCTTTCCAGGTAAATGAGCTCTGTGCCCCCTGGGCATTGACTATGAGACTCATGTAGGGCCTCCCCAATAAGATGGTAAGACTTGCATTTAGTAATAATAACAACAACAACACTAGGTAAGTTGAGTCAGCATCGCTGTGTCAGACATCATGCTCATGCTTCCCTGGCAACCTGGTTTAATCCTTCCCTCACTGACTAGCTGTGTGGCTGTGGTTGAGTTACTTTCCCTTATTATGCCTCTGCTTTTGCATCTGTCAAATGGGTACAGTAGCAGTACCTACTTTAGGTTGTCCTGAGGCTGAAATGAGTTATTATTATGTGTTAAGTAGTAAGAACAGTGAGGGCACAGAGGACAGAAGAAATGGCAGTTGCTATCATTGTGATACGGAAGAAACTGGACCCATTAACCACCCAAGAGTTAAGATATGGATGTGCCCCAACTTTACTTTTTTATCCTGACTTTAAGAAACTGAAAGCTTACAGAAAGTTTTGATGACTTTTTTAAGGTCTAAGGCTGAGCCAGGAGAAAAACAGGTTTTTAGCCCAGGAATACCACCTTCACTGGTCAGATCAGCCAGCCACAGGCCGAACTGGTCTGGCAGCGAGTGGTCCCTGCCCTGCGGGGCGGCAGGCACTGGGCTTGGTGTTGTCGAGGGGACACTGGGTCTGGCACCAGGAGAGCTTGTCACGACGGGGCCTTCGGTAACTCAAGTCAGTTCATTTCTCTAAGTTCTGAGTCCGTCGTCTATGAAATGATCCCAATTGAACCCATTCCATAGGGTTGTTCTAAGATGCAACGAATACCACATTCGAGAACATTAGGTAAATTAAAATGTCACTCATTGATTTTTGAAAGCTCACATAGTGGTTTTTTCTTCTTTTGCTCAGTTGTTGATTAAATTGACGAAATCACCTGGTTATTTCTTGTCACATAGATGGAATCCAATGTGTGTGTGTTTTTTTAACCTTCAAGCAGACGAACCAGCCGTGAAACAAAGGTTGGGAAACGTACCCCTGTCTCTGTCCCCAGGGAGAGCACAGCTTGCTTTCTACCTGCTAACAGAGCAGCTCATCCCCTCACATAACTGTGCTTCCGCCTACAGCCAGGCGTGTGCTGGAACGAGGACGGGTGAGCACAGTCCGTGCCCTCAGGGGCTAATCAACCTCAGAAGCAGTTGTAATCCATGGTGTTCAGTGCAGTGGTAGGTAAGGGAACTGGCCCAGGAAATGTTTGTGGGCAGGGAACTCACAGAGGGCTTCCTGGAAGAGGTGACATCTGAGCGGTTAGCAGCTGAATAGATGGATATGCGCCGTGACCCTCCAGGGGCAGAAGGCGAAACGTGGTTGATGCACTGACCCCACTGTGAACTCCCATCCTGAAATCGCTAAAGAAAATCAATAAATTGGCTCGGCCGGTGTGGCTCGGTGGTTGAGCATCAACCTATGAACCAGGAGGTCACGGTTCGATTCCCGGTCAGGGCACGTGCCCAGGTTGTGGGCTCGCTCCCCAGTGTGGGGCGTGCTGATCAACGACTCTCTCTCATCATTGATGTTGCTCTCTCCTTCTCCTTTCCTCTCTGAAATCAATTTTAAAAGTATATTTTTTAAAGAAATGTGTCTCCCATGCCCTAGCTGGCTTTGCTCAGTGGATAGAGCGTTGGCCTGTGGACTGAACGGTCCCGGTTGGATTCTGGTCAAGGACACGGACCTCAGTTGCAGGCTTGATCCCTGGCTCCAGGCAGGGCGCGTGCAGGAGGCAACCAGTCGATGTCTCTCTCTCACATCTATGTTTCTCTCCTTCTCTCCCCCTCCCTCCCATTCCCTCTAAAAAAATCAATGGAAAAAATATCCTTGGGTGAGGATTAACAAAACAAACAGAAAAATAAATGAATCTCCCATGACAAAGGCGATGGGGTTGGGGGCGCCTCGTTCAGGCTCACATCCTGATAACGACCCTCGGCACCGACTGCATGTATGAGCTCACCCTCGAGCATTCACTCCCGCGATCAGTGTGTGCGGTGCAGGGCGTGGTGTGCCAGACCCTGGAAAAGACATGGGCACAGCACACCCCGAGTTCCGGAAACAGCGCTGAGTTCGCCTGGTTAGTTTCCGTGCGCCACCTGGTGGCGGGAGGAGAGATTTTCCTGATGCTCAGAGGCCTGGTCCTGGGATTGTTTCACCAACTAGCTCAGTGGTTTCTCTCCCGGAGAATCAATTCACCATCAGTTCGCCGTCTCCCTGTGTGTGCGCGAACTTGAAACCCACGGGTCTGGGGGATCTTGTCCTTTTTGTCATTCGTTAAGTCCTAACACTCACACACCTTGTGCTGAAACCAATTGTTTTTCCATTTAAATTCTTTATTGTTTAAAGTATTACATGAGTCTCCTTTCCCCCCATTGGCCTCTCCCCGGCTGTCCCCACCCCCCAGCACATGCCCTCACCCCTTAGTGTCTGTGTCCATGGGTTTTGCTCATATGCATGCATACAAGTCCTTTGGTTGACCTCTTACCTCCGCCGTCCCACCTTCCCTCTGAGGTTGGATGGTCTGTTCCATGCTTCTCTGTCTCTGGATCTGTTTTTGTTCATCAGTTTATATTGTTCATTATATTCCACAAATGAGTGAGATCATGTGATACCCTTCTCTGACTGGTTCACTTAGCATAATGCTCTGCAGGTGCATCCATGCTGCTGCAAATGGTAAGAATTCCTTCTTTTTTATGGCAGTGTAGTATTCCATTGTGTAGATGTACCACAGTTTTCTAATCCACTCATCTGCTGATGGTCACTTAGGCTGTTTCCAAATCTTAGCTACGGTGAATTGTGCTGCTATGAACATAGGGGTGCATATATCTTTCTGATTGGTGTTTCTGATTTCTTGAGATATAATCCTAGAAGTGGGATCACTGGGTCAAATGGGAGTTCCATTTTCAGTTTTTTGAGGAAACTCCATACTGTTCTCCACAGAGGCTGCACCAGTCTGCATTCCCACCAGCAGTGCATGAGGGTTCCTTTTCCTCCGCATCCTCGCCAACACTTGTTTGTTGATTTGTTGATGATAGCCATTCTGACAGGTGTGAGATGGTACTGCATTGTCGTTTTGATTTGCATCTCTCAGATAATTAGTGACTTTGAGCATGTTTTCATATGTCTCTCGGCCTTCTGTATGTCCTCTTTCAAAAAGTGTCTATTTAGGTCCTTTGCCAATTTTTTATTGGATTTTTTAAATCTTCCTTTTGTTAAGTTGTATGAGTTCCCTATAAATGTTGGAGATTAAACTCTTATCAGATATAATATTGGCAAATATGTTCTTCCATGCACTGGGCTTTCTTGTTGTTTTGTTGATGGCTTCTTTTGCTGTGCAGAAGCTTTTATTTTGATGTAGTCCCATTTGTTTATTTTCTCCTTAGTTTCCATTGCCCTAAGAGCTGTATCAGTAAAGATGTTGCTATGACATATGTCTGAGATTTTGCTGCCTATGGATTCCTCTAGGATTTTTATGGTTTCCCGTCTTATGTTTAAGTCCTTTATCCATTTTGAGTTTATTTTTGTGTATGGTATAAGTTGGTGATCCAGTTTCATTTTTTTGCATGTATCTGTCCAATTTTCCCAATACCATTTATTGAAGAGACTGTCTGGACTCCATTGTATGTTCTTGCCCCCTTTGTCAAATATTAATTGAGCATAGTGGCTTGGGTCAATTTTTGGGTTCTCTGTTCTGTTCCATTGGTCTATATGTCTGTTCTTGTGCCAGTACCAGGCTGTTTTGATTACAGTGGCTTTGTAATATAGCTTGATATCTGGTATTGTGATTTCTCCAACTTTGTTCTCCTTTCTCAGGATTGCTGCAGCTATTTGGGGTCTTTTTTTATTCCATATGAATTTTTGGAGAGTTTCTTCTATGAGTCTATAGATTGCTGTGGGTTGATTCTACCAATCCATGAACATGGTATGTTCTTCCATTTGTTCATGTCTTACTCTATCTCTTTTTTCAATGTCCTGTAGCTTTCTGAGTACAGGTCTTTTACCTCCTTAGTTACGTTTATTCCTAGGTATCTTAAATTTTTTGTTGTTGCAATGGTAAATGGAATTGTTAGTTTCTCTTGCTGATAATTCATTATTGGTATGTAAACATGCCATAGATTTCTGAATGTTAATTTTGTATCCTCCTACATTGCCGAATTCATGGCAATTCATTGCTTAATTCACTTTATTAAGTCTAGTCGTTTTTTTGATGGAGTCTTTAGGGTTTTTGATGTACAATATCATGTCATCTGCTAATAGTGACAGTTTTATTTCTTCTTTTCCAATTTGGATGCCTTTTATTTCTTCTTCTTGTCTGATTGCTATGGCTAGTACTTCTAGTACTATGTTGAACAGGAGTGGTGAAAGTGGGCATCCCTGCCTTGTTCCCATTCTTATGGGAAATGAGTTTAGTTTTTGCCCATTGACTATGATGTTGGCTGTAGGTTTGTCATATAGGGCTTTTATTATGTTGATGTATGATCCCTCTATTCCCACTTTGCTGAGACTTTTTATCAAAAACTAGAGACCCATTGCACAAAGATTCGTGGAAGAATAGGCCTTCCTTCCCCTGGCTGCCGGCACTGGTTTTCCCCCAGCACCCGGGACCCAGGCCTTTGCTCTGGCCGGAGTCTTTGCTCCATCTTTGCTCTGGCCAGAGCCTTCAGTCTTCGCTCCGGCCGGAGCGCCACCCCTGTAGCTTCCTCCGCCCCCCGCCTTCCCCTCATAGCAGGTGTCCTGCCCTGTCTGGCCACTCCATGCCTGTGTATGCAAATTAACTCGCCATCTTTGTTGGGTTAATTTGCATAGTCCCTCCTGATTGGCTGGTGGGTGTTGCGGCGGTATGGTCAATTTGCATGTTTCTCTTTGATGAGTGTTGGATTTTGTCAAATGCTTTTTCTGCATCGATTGATAAGATTATGTGATTTTTGTCTCTCAATTTGTTTATGTGATGTATCACATTTATTGATTTATGGATATTATACCAGCCTTGCATCCCTGGAATAAATCCCACTTGGTCATAGTGTATGATCTTTCTAATGTAATGCTGGATCTGATTTGCTAGAATTTTGTTAAGGGTTTTAGCATCGATGTTCATCAGGGACTTTAGCCTGAAATTCTCTTTCTTTGTATTGTCTTTATCTGGTTTTGGGGTTAGGGTAATGCTGGCTTCACAGAAAACGCTTGGAAGTTTGCCTTTCTCTTGAATTTTTTGGGATAGTCTGAGGAGGATAGGTTTTCGTTCTTCTTTGAATGTTTGGTAGAACTGCCTTATGAAGCTGTCCAGACCAAGGCTTTTATTTGCTGGGATATTTTTGATGACTGCTTCAATTTCTTCAGTAGTTATTGGCCTACTCAGGTTTTTTTATTCTTCCTGATTGAGTTTTGGAAGCTTGTATTTTTCTAAGAATACTAGAGGCCTGATGCACGATGCATGAAATTCATGCAAGAGCAGGCCTTCCTTCCCCCGGCTGCTGGCACTGGCTTCCCTCTGGCACCCAGGACCCGGGCTTTCCTTGCAGCCCCGGCTTCATCTGGAAGTCTGGAAGGATGTCGGTCTAATTAGCATATCACACATATTATTATAGAATTCCATTTCTTCTAGGTTGTCCAGTTTGTTGGAGTTGTTCATAGTGTTTGTTTACAACCCTTTGTATGTCTGTGGGGTTGGTTGTTATGTCTCCTCTTTCATTTCTGGTTTTATTTGGGTCCTCTCTCTTCGTTTCTCGGTGGGCCTGGCTAGAGGTTCATCAATCTTGTTTATCCTTTCAAAGAACCAGCTCTTGGTTTTGTTGATCTTTTGTTTTTGTTTTGTTTTTTGTTTTGGTCTCTATGTTGTTTATTTCTGCTCTGAGCTTTATTATTTCCTTCCTTCTGCTTACTCTGGGCTTTTCTTTTTGTTCTCTTTCTAATTCTTTAAGTTGTAGGGTTAGATAATTTATTACCATTTTTTCTTGTCTGTTTGTTTGTTTTTTTAGTCTATTTTATTGATTTTTTTTTTTTTTTTTTTTACTGAGAGGAAGGGAGAGGGATAGAGTGTTAGAAACATCAATGAGAGAGAAACATCCATCAGCTGCCTCCTGCATGCCCCCTACTTGGGATCGAGCCTGCAACCAAGGCACATGCCCTTGATCAGAATCAAACCCAGGACCCTTCAGTCTGAAGGCCGACGCTCTATCCACTGAGCCACACTGGTTGGGGCTAAATCTCCTCTTGCCCTGGTCAGTGGTTGACCATTGTCCAAAGCATCAAAAGGTCACCGGTTCAATTCCCGGTCAGGGTACATACCCAGTTGAGGATGTGCAGGAGGCAGTCTCTCCCCACCCCCCCTCTCAGATTTATAAAAACATATTTTTAAAAAAACTTTAAAATCTCGCCTCTTTCCTCTTTAGAGATGTGTATCCGGGTTACTTTAAATTGCTCCAGGGTGAAGTTTCCCTCGTGCTGACTCCCAGGGTGTGTGTGCTCTGCAGGGGTCTCATCACTACCCCCTCGCCCTCCCCCTACTCCCGCCCCCCGCTCCTGCCTGTGCACATTCCCCTGGGAATTGCTGCAGGGACTGGGGGACTGGGGGAGAGGCAAAGGCTTGGACTGTGAGGAGGGAGTGCACTTCACGCTGACACTGCGATTAGGATCCACCCGCCCACTCGCCTTTCTCCTCCTACCCCACCCCTCACCCCCGCACCCCCGGACTCACCCTCAGAGAACCTTGAGAACTGCCCTTTCCTGATACCCCTCTCTGCTTTGGGATCGGGGGTGTGAAGAGCAAATACCCAGGGCTGGTTGTCCTCCCAACCTTGGTCATTCCCCAAAGGGCTCAGCTCCGTCCTCGTGTGCCCTGCTGCCTCTGCTGAGCTGGGCTGGGAGGTGTTGCCTCCAAAGCAACAGGATCCACAGTCCATTGAGGTCGGGAGAGAGACGGGGTGCAGCCAGCCAGCCCCCCGGCACATCCCTCCCTGCGGCCCCGGCTCCTCCGGGCTGGCATTTCCTTCTACACAGGGACTCGGCCCCCTCTGTCTCCCTGAGCATTTCTCATGGTTGGTGATTTCTTTTATTGTGGAGGGCATCTGTTTTGTCCCTACAATCTCTGAGGTTGGGTTGAAGAAGAGAGGCAAGGGCGTGTGTTCATGTGCTATGTTGTCCAGAGTTAAAAATTTCCTCTGAAGACTGTGAGTGTCTGGATTATAGGAACCAAGACACTTACATTCCATTACATCCACAATGCCTGGCACACAGCAGGTTTTTACAAGACATTGCTGCAGTGAGCGGATACATTCTAAGGCATTTTAGATGCTCTGTACGCTCATGGCTTTTGCTATTTTAGACTTTTATCTTTATACTTTCTTTGAGGAAAATGAAACTGCGTTAGAGACAGAGTGATTGCGTGTTCGTACCTAATCAGCAGGAATGCCCCAAATGGTGCAGCTTCCAGGCCGGAGAGATTTGCAATTAAATTTGCATTGTTCATTCTGACACCTGAGCTTCCCTGGCTCCGGGGACGGCTTCCTAGCTGCATGTCATTATGTGAACACGCGAGGCTCTCGCCACGTGTTAGGGTCCCTGCTTTCCTGTAGGGGCTCCTCCTCCACAGGGCCCTGCGTGTGCACGGCGGGGGAGGGGGGGCAGGGGGGGGGGCTGTGGACGGGGCATCAGCCCTGGGTCTCACCGGAAGGCAGAAACACCGAGGAGAACCAGCGCAGAGCTCTGCTTACTGCTTCTCACCCCTTAAAGGAGGAGACGCAAAGGAGCGAAAGGAGAGAGAGGAGGGAGGCGGGGGGAGGGGAGAAAGAAGGAAAGGACAGACAGACAGAAGGACAGACTGTCCTCACCTCCACTCCGTCACCCCCTCTCCCTTGACCTTCTGCTGTGTCCTGTCCTGGCTTCTGGCCGTGGGTTTTCCTCTTTCCTTCCAGCGGGCTCTCGTGGCTTCTCGTCATCTCTTTGCTCAGAGCTGTGGGGTCTTAACACTTGCCCCCCGTGGAGTCCTGGGCCCTCCTCCTTCGCCTAACCGTCCCCTTCCTGCTGTCGTTTTGAAGAAAACCACCTGTCCCAGGACCTCCCCTCCCCTCTTGGCCCGGAGCTCCTCTCCCCACCTCCTCTGCCCCCTCCGCCCTTCCTCCTCTTCTCCTCCTCCTCCTCCTCCTCCTCTCCCTGCCTTCTCCCACCTCCTCCGCTCATCTCTGTCCCTTTCCACCAGGTTCCCGAGGACCTTTTCCAGTTTCTTTGATGCCAACTCTTCTCCTCCTCCTTCTCCTCCTCCTCCTCCTCCTCCTCCTACTCCTCCTCCTCCTCCTCCCCCTCCTCCTCCTTCTCCTTGTTAACCAGCATCTTACTATTGACCACTCAGGGGGGCCATAAAGGCTGTTTGGTGGCTGCTCACCACACGGGAGGTGTGGAGTCGGTGTCTGCCTCTGCGTCACAGGAGAAGCTTGGGAGCTCGGAGAGTTCAGGTCTCTGTGGGAGGTGCTCACCAGCCGCGGGTGGGCCGCGCTCGCTCCGCCCTGGCCCGGAAACATGGGCTGCAGTAACTGCGGAGATGACTGCGTCTCTGCCTCTGAGACCCTGTTCTGTTTCTTACGTTGCTCCCGTGTCTGTCAAGCAGGTGGTCCCTCTGCTTCCGTTTCCTTAGCATCCGAGCCTGCCTAGTCCTTGCCTCTGACCTCTGCACTCTAACCCCCTCCTGACCTCTGGAGCCGGTGCTGCTGCGATGAGCTGCTGGCCCGCGTGGCCTATGAGCAGATGTGCCCTCACGCAGATGTGGGGGGCGGGGCAGGGCCGCTCTGGGCAGGCGGCTCCCACTAGTGGCTGCACCCCAACTCCTCGACCAGGAATTTTTTAAAAATATTTTTAATTGATTTCAGAGAGGAAGGGAGAGGGAGAGGGAGAGAAACATCAATGATGAGAGAGAATCATTGATCGGCTGCCTCCTGCACGCCCCCCACTGGAGAGCAAGCCTGCAACCCGGGCATGTGCCCTTGACTGGAATTGAACCCAGGACCCTTCAGTCCGCAGGCCAACGCTCCATCCACTTAGCTACACCGGCTGGGGCCAGAAATTTTAATTCCCTTTGAGGGTCAAGAGGTATGAGTTACCTTCAGAGTAGGAAGGGTCTTTCCTAGGTTTAAAGCTATTTTTGCAGAAAAACAAATTATTTACCTTTTCTGAATGGTGGTGATGATGCTATGTGTGTAAATGTTAAATTTTAAGTGCCTAGACAACTAATATTTATATCTGCAACAAAATGTAAGTAACCCTGATAGTTCTGCAGTAATTCTGTGTCTTTGGGGAACATGGCAGGCAGGCGGGTAGGAGTGAGGAGTGGTTCTCAATTTTATTCGATGGTTCAGCGGGAAATGAATCCCCGGGAGGTTCGTGTAACGTTGCCTGAGAGAGTCTCCCAGTGACTCTCCGGGGGCGCAGCTGTGAATATCCCCGGATATTTATCTTCTCTGCGGATTCCCGTCTCTAACATGAGAGAGAAGTTCACATAAAGTCATTACAGATCTTGTCCCTCTGCGTGGCCCAGAGGAGGGGGTCTGGCCGGTGGAGGGCGGGGTGCTGTGGGTGAGCCCCCCCCAGGGGAGGAGGGCGGAGGATGCAATGGAGGCTGCAGGAATACCTATGAGCCTTGCCGCATCCAAGTGGCTCCTGCACGGGGCCCCGCCCACCCCTCCCAGCTGCTGGGGGGAGAGGGGATTCGATCCCAGTCTGCGGGCAGGAAACAGAAGTCCGGACGTGTTGCTATTTGACAAAGTCTCCATTCGCAACCCGGGCCTGGGCCCGACCGGAATCAAACCGTGACCTCCTGGTTCATAGGTCGACGCTCAGCCGCTGAGCCACGCCGGCCGGCCGGGCTGGTCTAGGGCCCGCGTCCTCCTCCTGCCGTCTGTGAAACCCGGCGGGACCTGTCGCCGGTTCCTCCTTCCCTGACCAGCCCCTGGCCTGTTCGTCTCTGAGCTAACGGTGAGGAGGTCAGGGCGGGCTGAGTGAGCCCCTGTCTAGTCAGGCCTCACAGGTGCTCTGAACGCAAACACGGGCTTTGGCGAGAACGGAGTGGCGTCCGTGGACGGATGGACCCGGCTGTCCTGTGCTCAGGGTCCCCCTTCCACGGCGGCAGCAGGGTCTCCCTGAGCATCAGGTGGCAGCTGCCGGGGCGTCTCCCCAGGACCTGCTCACCCAGGACCATAGGGGGCGGCAGGCGTGGCGGGGCAACAGCTGGAAGGAAACTTCCCAGGTGGCTGCTGCCGTGACCCCTCCTCCCTGTCCCACCAGCCACGCCGTGGGAACCGCCTCCCGGCGTCTTCCCATCAGAACCGGCACCGGCACCGCAGAGACCACCTGGTAGAGAGGACGCCGGGCTTCGGAGCGGGGCCGTGGGTCCCCAGCCTCGTCTCTGCTCCTCCGCAGTCGCTTTTACTAGCAGAGCCGTGGCCTCTCAGCACCTCCCGTCCCCCTGGACCAGCGGGGACCCCAGGGGCCGCCTCCTCGGGCGCTGGGCCGGGTTTAATGAAACCGCCTGCGGGCTCATCCCACGTGGCTGGAGCAGGAGATGCCGCGCTGCTCATTGCCGGCGTTCACCGGCCGTCCACGCGCCCTCCCGGCCACACCCAGGCCACGGCGGCTGCCACGGTGAGGGGGGTCACCATCACTGTTTCTGCGCAGGCTTGTCCCTGGGGAGCCCAGCGTGTACCCACATCCCCTCCAGCCTCCGAAGGGCACCCTGTGAGGAGAGCAGGCGCTCGGGGGACTTCCTTGTCACGCCCCAGGTCGTGGTTGAGGACATGCAAGAGTTCTTTGTCTCTGGCGATCGCCTTTAAAAACAGATGCGCGGGCTCTCCCTTCCTCTCTGAGATCAATAAAAATATATTTAAAATGAAAAACATAGATGAGCGGCCCGGCTGGTGAGGCTCAGGGGTTGAGCGTTGACCTATGAACCAGGAGGTCACTGTTCAATTCCCGGTCAGGGCACAGGCCCGGGTTGTGGGCTCCATCCCAGTGGGGGCGTGCAGGGGGCAGCTGTTTCCCATTTACCCCTCCTTACCCGGAGCCTACGTCCCTATTTTCCTGCCAGAAATGATTCTTTTATTTCAAATTATATAAAGAACCTATAGATACCGGTGCTTCTAGTAACTACGCGTCTTGAGTTTAGAGGCGTCGCGCGTAAGAGAACACGGTGTTTTCGGTGCCTCCGTCTTGGACAGGCGTGTTCTCAAACAGGGGTGGCCTCCCCCGGCCGCTCGGCGACGCCCGGAGACGGTTTTGGTCGTCACAGCCGGGGCGGTGGGCGCTGTTGGCATCTGGTGGGTGGCGGCCAGGGGTGTTGTTAACCGTCCTGTCGTCCTCGGAACGCCCCCTACAGGGACGTCTGCCTCGATGTGTGAGTAGGGCCGAGGTTTAGAAACCCCGAATCTACAACAATTCCAAAAAGATACCACAGTAAGGGGAAATAGTCACTGATCTCGCAGGAAGTATTGGTGGTGATTTGACGCTGGTGCCCACATCCCAGCAAGGACGTCGAGGGGAGCAGGTCGTAGGTTAAAGGCCACGACTCTGCAGCGTGGCCGGCTTCCGAGGGGCACTCCGCGCCTCCTCCTCCTGCAGAGATTGTTGAAGAACAGGCAGCCAGGCCCTGCTTCCGGAGGCAGGGAGCGTCCTTCCCAGATTGTCTGAAGACAAACGGAAAAGCGAATCCAGGGACAGCTTGGCCTGGCCATGGCAGCGGAGGAGACTTGACCTTGACCCCTGAGGGCCAGGGGAGGGGCCGCCTCCGGCTAGCAAGCGCTGGGCAGGTCCTGCGGGCCTCACCAACCTGAACGGCTGATGGGAAAGCATCCGGAACATTAAACATGAAGGCGATCCCGTCACAGAAACGTGCCAGCCCGGTGAAGTATGAAATGCGACCCTTTTAGAGGGTCTTACAAGGAGAGTCATTATTACAAGTGAAAACAGATGCCTCAAACAGGCAGAAGAAATTGCCCAGTCATGTTTAAGTCCCCAATCACGAGTCCCCTAAAATAGTTACGCCCCAGCCGATTCGATCCCAGATTTAGTCATTCTTTTCTAATCAAACACGATTATGTGAATTAAATGCTCTCAATAACTCCCGCAATTAGATGGCGCAGTGCACCTGGCTGCCTCCATTGCCAGCAGCAGAGCAGCGCGGGGACGCGGAGAGGCTGAGCGGGTCTGAAACGAGACGGGAGAGAATGAAAATAGAGACGGGAGGGAAACGGACGAGACAGCCTCCAACTACGTAAAATCAGATCGAGGGGAAGAGACACGCGGGTCAAGATCTAGGGCACGGACAGCAGACAACCTTTTCGTGTTCCAGAGGACGGCCAGGCCTCCGCACTCCAATAACCCTGCGTGGAGGAGTCAGAGGTGGAAGGGCGAGCGGTGTGTCTCAAAGGCAAGCACAGCGTCCCCGAGGACTTTGCTGAAAAATTATTAGATTTATTTTTCTAAGTTGCAGGGAAGCAGGACCCGTAGAACGGCATCCCTCTGCGAAACACCATGTTGGTGTCAGGAGCGAAGGACTCTGAATTACAGCGTGAAGAGCTGCACGTGAGGCGTGGAATGCAGTGCGGGTCCGAGTGACGTCCCAGGTTACAGCGAAGCTCACGGGAAAATGACACCACATTAATCTCCTCCCCGCGCACGGCACGTCTGACTCACGCACTTCCCGCCCGAAACACAGCCAGAAGCCAGCACGGCCCCCGGGACTCAGAGGCCGGGTTCAGAGCGGACTTGGCTTCCGTCGGTTCTCTCATCACACGCCTACAAGGCACTGCATGCCTCCGTGTGTCCATCTGTGAAATGGGTTCCTTGGTTGCCACAGGCCAGTTCTGACGCTCTCATTAAAACCAGAGATTGTCCTGTAGGATTGGGCTTGAATATCCCACCAGTCGGGTTGGTGGGAGCTCAGAGCGGGCGACAGTGGATTTAGTGTGGCATTTCCTGGGTGCACACACGGGGGCAACACTGCTACCTGCGGCATACCCACTGGTTCAACCAGCTGAGGGCCACAGGCTGTGTCCCAGCCATTCCCGCCCCCACTCCCCGTCTCAGCTGCCCAGTGGGCGCCATGGGGGTTCCATACCCCACAGAAGTCAGCCTGGAGGGTCCCTGCAGAGACAGACTGACTTGACCCAAGAGGAGGAGACGAGGAAGAAAGCTGATCGGTGAACCAGCCCTCCAGGCCTCTCTACCCCCCAGGAGGCCAGCTCAGCTCCGTGGTTGCCCTCCTGCGCCAGCTGGTTCCGGTCCAGATCAGAGTCCACACAGCCCACTGCGCTGGCACGTCCACCCTCCGCAGCCGGAAGGGAGTGCCTTTCAGCCCGGGAGAGAGGGAAGCGGGGTCTGTGGCGAGAGAAATGAGATGCAGTGGAGGAGGAGACGCCATTACACACTCTCCGAGGGGCCGGCTCATCCATCTTCCTGTCCGGTCGCCCATGAGCAACCCCGGTCCACAGCTTCACTCTCTCTGAAGGAGGGACACAGAGCATTAGGTCCCTCCTTTTATTAAGGGGCACTTTTATTTATTTATGTATTTAATGTATTTTTATTGATGTCAGAGAGGAAGGGAGAGGGAGAGAGAGACAGAAACATCCATGATGAGAGGATCATGGACCAGCTGCCTCCTGCACGCCCCACACTGGGGATCGAGCCCACAACCCGGGCCTGTGCCCAACGGGGAATCGAACCCTGACCTCCTGGTTCCTAGGTCGACCCTCAACCGCTGAGCCCCCGGCCGGGCGTTATGTCCCTCTTTCATCGCAGACTTACAGGGATGGGCGGTCAAGCTCCACAGCAAGCTCACACCCCGTTTTCACTGTGTCAGTGTCGCCCCCCGCCCCCCCACCCCCTGATTGCGGGCTGGGAGGCAGCACACGTCTTTCCCAAGACCTGAAGCCGCCGGCGTGAGAACCGCTGACTCGGTGCCTCTCACAGTCGGGTTCAGTGCACAGGACGGCAGGTCCCGCCTCTGAACGCCACGGGACCTGAAGCGGCACCTGAGTCCGGGGTGAGGAGCGCTCACTTCAGGGTTTGGAAGGACAGGCTGGTGGTCGTCATCAACATGGAGAGTCAGACAGACCTGGATTTGAATGTGGCCCGGTCACTGACTGCGGCGTGGCTTTGGGCACGTTACTCAACCTTTCTGAGCCTCAGTTTTCCCACCTGTAAAATGGGTAAAAAAAATCCCCACTTCTCAAGGCAGTTGTGAGCATTAAAGAGACCCGGCAGATATGGCATTTTAACTCGTGTGGAGCACGCGCTAGGCACCTGGTGACAGTGCAGCGATGAAGGTGGTCGATGTCATAGGCTGATGGAACCCTGACGCGTCGCCTGCGGGGCTCGGAGCTGCCCTACAGCTCCCCTGGGCTGCTCCCCGGGTATCCGACGTGGTGGCCAAGTGGGCACATGTTCACTGCATCACCGATGCCTGAGCCCATGGCCCATAAGGCCCAGCCCCGGCACCACCACCTCTCCCAGCGTCCGACCTCAACTACACCCAGGGCGACAGTCACGGCGTGGCCACGAGCCCAGGACTAAAGTGTGTCAACCCGTCGTCAGACACGAGGACCCAGGTCCCATGGACTGTCCTTTGGTGCCCACGTCGAGGACATGAGCCCCTCGTGGTCCTGGGATCGTCCCTGAAGCTGCGCTCACCAGGACTGGTCTGTGCCCGCCGCCCCGGCTGTGCCCGCAGACCCGGCTGTGCCCCCGCAGACCCGGCTGTGCCCGCCGCCCCGGCTGTGCCCCTGCGGCCCCGGCTGTGCCCCCGCAGACCCGGCTGTGCCCGCCGCCCCGGCTGTGCCCACCGCCCCGGCTGTGCCCCCGCAGCCCGGCTGTGCCCGCAGCCCCGGCTGTGCCCCTGCAGCCCGGCTGTGCCCGCAGCCCCGGCTGTGCCCCCGCCGCCCCGGCTGTGCCCCCGCAGCCCCGGCTGTGCCCGCCGCCCCGGCTGTGCCCGCCGCCCCGGCTGTGCCCCCGCCGCCCCGGCTGTGCCTCCGCAGCCCCGGCTGTGCCCCCGCCGCCCCGGCTGTGCCCCCGCCGCCCCGGCTGTGCCCCCGCCGCCCCGGCTGTGCCTCCGCAGCCCCGGCTGTGCCTCCGCAGCCCGGCTGTGCCCCCGCAGCCCGGCTGTGCCCGCCGCCCCGGCTGTGCCTCCGCAGCCCCGGCTGTGCCCGCCGCCCCGGCTGTGCCCGCCGCCCCGGCTGTGCCCCCGCCGCCCCGGCTGTGCCTCCGCAGCCCCGGCTGTGCCCCCGCAGCCCGGCTGTGCCCCCGCAGCCCGGCTGTGCCCGCCGCCCCGGCTGTGCCCCCGCAGCCCGGCTGTGCCCGCAGCCCCGGCTGTGCCCCCGCCGCCCCGGCTGTGCCCGCCGCCCCGGCTGTGCCCCCGCAGCCCGGCTGTGCCCCCGCAGCCCGGCTGTGCCCGCC